>NW_004524787.1:215729-223112 GCF_000260255.1 Octodon degus | reverse complement strand
GAAACTGTATTTCCGATTGGATTTGAAACTGTCTCATTGCTGTTTATCAATAAAACTTTGAAAAAAAAGAAAAAAAAAGAAAATGAAAATGATGGCAGACAAGGAAATCTTTAAAAGCATTTGTTCCCTGATGGGTGGGAAAACAGGCAACCACAGATAGATCAAACAACAGATCCATCCAACGAAAACAGAACATAAATGAAACAAAAAGAGTAACAGACAGAGAAACATGCTTATGACTTGGCGGTGGCTCAAGAGCCTGGGACTCTGTCAATTCTAAGGGTTGCATTAAAAGAACAGACCAAAAAAATCAAAGAAAGAAAAACAAACTAGTTAGTACAGACAGACAGCACAACTAGACTTACCCAGAGGGTTCCAATTGGGTCCAAATAAATCCTGTATGAAAGTGTATGCCCCTAATTAGATTAAATATATTGGGGGACTTGGTAAAGGTGAAAATACTTCACTTCACACAAGAGGCAGACTATCCAATGGGCCTAAATAAAGCTTGTATGAAAGTAAAGTGTATGCCCTCTATGCAGGAGGACTTGGTAAGGGTAGGGATATCAAGGAAATCTTTCATACAAGAGGAACTAGTCTGCATGAAATTAGAGAGAAGGTCGAGCTGATGTTGCTAGCCCCGTACAGCCAGAATCTGTAGGGGTAGGGAAGGCATAAATCTCAAAGAGAGATAAAAGAAGAGGTCACACACATGTGGATAGCCCCCTACAGTTATAACCTGTAGGGGTAGTGGGTAGGGGCAAAAGAACCTCACCTAAATGGACCCTGGAGGTCACAGAAACCTCTACATATGAAAGAAGTCCATAATCTCTAAAGGCAAACAATTGGCAAAAGGGTCACCTAGGTCTGTTCGCTTCCTTGAAAATGAGGTCTCTCAAAATCTAACTTGGAGGGCATCCCACTCCAAGGACTCGGAGACCGTAGTCTGCGAGTAAACATCACAACTAAAAACAATTTTGAGTACTCACTATAAAACCATCAAGAAATCAACAAGAAGCCACTAAAAATAATTAAGAAATCAAGAAAACAGAATGAAAGCAAACAGGCAAAGTGAAAGGAGAAGTTGACACGGCAACCATAGTTCTTTAAAATCAGTAAAGCTAAATCAAAACCAATTTAAAGAAGTAATTAACATTTGAGTTTAGGCCGGCATAAAAATTTAGGTTGAATTTTACTTACCGCGTCAAAAAGAAGAGGCCTTTAGAGATCCCGGACGAGCCCCCAAATGTTGTAGCTCAAAGATCAGATGACAATGAGGCAAGTCCAAAACTTAAAAGAAGCACTTTATTTTAGCTGTTACCCAGCGGCAGTCTCTAGGTAAGGTGTAAAGAGGCACACCGCACATTAACTAGGGGTCAGTATTTAAGCTTGAAAACTGCAAAAACAGGGAAGGGGTGTAGAGGAAGAAGTGGCTGGGTCATTAGTTCACTAGGTGGTCTTATTGAGTGGGGTGCTGGAATCAGCAATCATGGGGTACAGCGAGTCATTAGTTCATGGAGGTGGTCTTGTTGGGTGGAGGTGCTGATTGGCAGTCGTACATAGTTCATTAAGATAAGGTTTGGGGAACAAATATCATAAGACTTGAGTCACAGAGCTGAGGAATTGGAGGAATTGGGAGGTGTCAGCGCATACAGAAGAGGAACTCCGCGAGGTTAGAAGGGCAACAAAATGAAGTCAATTTTGACAGGGTACAACAGTTCCTTATTAGGAACTTATTTTCTATTGAAAATGTTATGTAGAAAATAAAAAATGTATTAAACAATTCAACATGAATTCGTGTTTGGTGAAGGATATACAGCTTAACCTCACATACGTGGATGGGATGCAGCTTTATGTCCTTGTGGGGAAAATGACCTGAGGAAGAAGACAGTGGTGAGTCTTTCCCACCAGATGAACCCACAGTACAAGGTAGGTTGGAAAATGAAGGAGTGAAGCGGAAGGTAGTTGCAAGGGGACTCATTTTTATGGAGAGGAAGCTACAAAATGACTGTGTCTATAGTCTGATTTAGGGCAGAAGTGAAGAATTTCAGAACCTACACCTATGGATGTGGCCATTGACTGAGTGTGCACTGAGATGTGCTCATAGTATACAGGGTTTCTAGAACATGGTATAAAGGGAAATTCAATATTCATTAATTTCATTTCAAATAAGGGCTCACATAGAGCATATTTACAGACGATGTTCTACTAAATGGAATTGTACGCGGGTCACGTGGACATCAAAATATGATATTAAAAGAGTCAAATCATCAAGAAATATGAATTAAATGGAACACATACAGCTTTTTCCATGTTGGTATTCAACTTTTTAAAGTTTTGAGTTTCACCTCCATACAGTAGGCTCTAGTCTTTGTTTAATTTTTCAGTGGGCTAATGAACTGAGTTTGTAGGACAGCATTGTATGAAGTATCTTTATGCTTGTTTAGAACTGCATTGATTTACGTTATGTGATTGAACAAAAATGTTGTGCGTCCAGCAGTATTACTAGGTTGCATGAATCGCAGCACCCAACAGGACTTCCGGTTCCAAATGAAGAGGAAAACGCAGTAATACATGGATCACAGCCATGCGAGTCTCCTCCACAAAAGTATGCCTGAAGACCTGGCCTCCCAGTTCTTCCTATGGAAACATGGCAAAAGTTTCTTTGGTAGTTTTTTTTGTTTGTTTCTTTGTGATCTCACAATGCATTCAGGGAGGTCTGGTCTGGCTTGAGTGTCTCCCTTCAAAGCACAGCATCCTGAGGCTGAATGCTTTCCTTAAGCAGACACTTAAAGAATTGAGCTAATGTGCCCACCACTATTGGAAACACACTTTCTCACCTCTCTGTGTTTAAGGGCCACAAAGTGAGACAGCAGTGGAAGGCCTGACTTGTCCATGTATATCTAATTCTGTGCACCGTATGATTTGTGTTTCTAAGGGAATCGCTAATGGAGAAAGTCCAGACAGGTTCTAGGTCCTTAGCGATATTGGTTCCTCCTAAGCCTGTGCTTCTATTCAGCAGCAGCGTCTCGGCACCCATGTGTATGACTGCGCGGAGCCGAAGGGTCGAGCACCCGAAGGGCCGAGCAGACGAACGGCTGAGCAGCCGAAAGGCCGAGAAGCCAAAGTGTCAAGCACATGAAGGATTGAGCTGCTGATAAGCCCAGCAGCCGAAGGGCCGAACAGAAGTAGGGCCAAGCAGCCAAAGGGACGCAGAGCCGAACTGCCCAGGAGCCCCAAAGGCTGAGCAAACAAAGGGATGAACACCCGAAGGAATGAGCTGCCAAAAAGCCGAGCAGCCCATGGGCTGGGCAGTCGAAGGGCCGAGCAGCAGAAGGGCGGAACAGCCGAATTGCCCAGGAGCCCCAAGGGTCGAGCAGACGAAGGGCTGGGCAGACGAAAGGCCGAGCAGCCAAAGGGCTGAGCACACGAAGGGCAGAGCAGCCAAAGGGCCAAACAGCCGAACTGAGCAGAAGACCTAAGGGCCAAACAAATGAAGGGATAAACACCCAAAAAGTTGAGCACCCAAGTGGCTGAGCAGCCCAAGGCTCGAGTAGCCTAAGGACCAAGAAACCTAGGAGACCAAGGGGCCATCCCGAGCTTTCTCCTTGTCCAGGAATTCTTTTTATGTTTGGCAGCTGATTCCTGAACCTGCGGGCCTCAGGCCAGATTTCGGTAGGTAGGGTCAGTGCTGTCTGCAGACATTGGGAGGGTCAAGGTTCTCCTGAATTTACTGATTGACTCCTAACTCCTCAGGGAGCCATTGGGGAAAATCTGTCCCTTGGCGGCCAGGGCCCTCAGCCTTTGCTTGCTTGGAGGGTGTGCTTTTACTCGGACTGGAGGCATGGGTCTTCTAGCTTTAGAAACATACTCATCACTTACTCTGTCCCAAAACAACTTGAGCACTAGGAGTCGGTCTTGTAGAAGCAGTGTTTCAGTAAAATATTTTCAATTTGATGAGGGTATTTTCTCTGAGAGAGAAGAGTTGGTGTTCCTAATAGAAAATGTTATGTAGAAAATAAAAAATGTATTAAACAATTCACCATGAATTCGTGTTAGTGTGAATGATTTACAGCTTGACCTCACATGCCTGGGATGGGATGCAGCTTTATGTCCTTGGGAGAAAAATGACCCGAGGAAGTAGATGCTAGTGAGTCTTTCCCACCAGATGTACCCACAGTACAGGGAAGGTGTGAAAATGAAGGAGTAAAGCAGAAGGTAGTTGAAAGGGTCTCGTTTTTATGAAGATGAAGCTACAAAACGACTGCGTCTATAATCTGAACTAGGGCAGAATTGAACAATTTCAGAACCTACACCTATGGATTTGGCCATTGGATGAGTGTGCACTGAGATGTGCTCATAGTATACAGGGTTTCTAGAACATGGTATAGAGGGAAATTCAATATTCATTAATTTCATTTCACATAAAGGCTCACATAAAATATATTTACAGAAAAATATTCTTCTTAATGGAATTGTACGAGGGTCACATGGACATTGGAATATGATATTAAAAGAGTCAAATCATCAAGAAATATGAATTAAATGGAACACATACAGCTCTTTCCATGTTGGTATTCAACTTTTAAAAGGTTCGAGTTTCACCTCCATACAGTGGGCTCTAGTATCTCTGTAATTTTGCAGTCGGCTAGTTACCAGAGTTTGTAGGGCAGCATTGTATGAAGTATCTTTACTCTTGTTTATAACTGCATTGATTTACGTTATTTGATTGAACAAAAATCTTTTGGGTCCAACAGTATTACTAGGTTGAATCAATGAAACGTGAATCGCAGCACCCAACAGGACTTCCGGTTCCAAATCGAGAGGAAAACACAGTAATTCATGGATCAGAGCCATGCGAGTCTCCTCTGCAAAAGTATGCCTGAAGAACTGGCCTCCCAATTCTTTCTGTGGAAACATGTTGAAACTTTTTTTGATAGTTTGTTTGTTTCTTTCTTTGTGACCTCACAATTCATTCAGGGCAGGTCTAGTCTGGCTTGAGTGTCCTGGTCAAACCACAGCATCCTGAGGCTGAATGCTTTGTGTAAGCAGGCACTGAAAGAATTGAGCTAATGGGCCGGCCGCCATTGGAAACACACTTTCTCACCTCTCTGTGTTTAAGGGCCACAAAGTGAGACAGTCGTGGAAGGCCTGACTTGTCCAAGTATATCTGATTGTGTGCACAGTATAATTTGTGTTTCTAAGGGAATCGTTAATGGAGAAAGTCCAGACAGGTACTAGGCCCTTAGCCATATTGAGTCCTCCTAAACCTGTGCCCCTATTCAGCAGCAGCATCTCGGTACCCCTGTACATGCCTGCGCCAAGCCGAAGTGCTGAGGAGATGAAGGGCCAATCAGAGGTAGGGCTGAGCTGCCGAAGGGCCGAGCAGCTGAAGGGCCTAGCACATGAGGGAATGAGCTGCTGAAAACCGAGGAGCCGAAGGCCCGTACAGTTGAACTGCCCAGGAGCCCCGAGGGCCGAGCAAGCGACAGGACGAGTACCCAAAAGAACGACCTGCTGAAAAGCCGAGAATTCGAAGGGCCAAACTTCTGAAGGGCCGAGCAGCCGAAATGCCCAGGAGCCCCAAGTGCCGAGCAAATGAAGGGACAAATAGCGGAAAAGTCGAACAACCCAATGGCAGAGCAGCCCAAGCCTCGAGAAGCCTAAGGGCCAATGACCCCAGGAGCCAAAGGGGCCATCCCGAGCTTTGTCCTTGGCCAGGAATTCGTTTTCTGTTTGGCAGCTAGGTCCCGAACCTGACTTCCTCAGGCCAGAGTTCAGTAGGTAGGGGCGCTGCTGTCTGCAGATCTTGGGAGGGTCAAGGCTCTTCTGAATTTATTGATTGAATCCTAACTCCCCAGGGAGCCATTGGGCAAAGTCTGCCCCTTGGTGGCTTAGGCCATCAGCTTTTGATTGCTTGGAGGGTTTACTTTTATCCAGACCAGAGGCATGGGACTTCTAGCTTTAGGAATGTTCTCACCACCCATTCCATCCCAAAACAACTTGAGCAATAGGAGTTGGTCTTGTAGAAGCAATGTTTCTGTAAAGCATTTTCAATTTGATGTGAGGAATTTTCTCTGGGAGACAAGAGTTGTTCCTAATAGAAAATGTTATGTAGAAAATAAAAAATGTATCAAGAAATTCAACATGAATTCCTGTTTGCATGAAGGATATACAGCTTGACCTCACATACCTGGGATGGGATGCAGCTTTATGTCCTTGGCCGGAAAATGACCTGAGGAAGAAGACAGTGGTGAGTCTTTCCCACTTGATGAACCTGCAGTACGAGAGAGGTGTGAAAATGAACTAATGAAGCAGAAAGTAGTTGTAATTGACTCCTTTCTATGGAGAGGAAGCTACAAAATGACTACATCTGTAGTCTGATTTAGGACAGAATTGCAGAACTTCGGAATGTACACCAATGAATGTGGCCATTCACTGAGTGTGCACTGAGATGTGCTCATAGTATACAGGGTTTCTAGATCATGTTATAAAGGGAAATTCAATATTCATTAATTTCATTTGAGAAAGAGCTCAAATACAGGATGTTTACAGAAAATTGTTCTACTTAATGGAATTGTACGCAGGTCACATGGGCATCAGTAATGACATTAAAATAATCATATCATGAAGAAATTTGAATTATATGGAACACACAGCTTTTTACATGTTGGTATTCAACTTTTGAAAGTTTCGAGTTTCACCTCCATACAGGAGGCTCTAGTATTTGTTTAATTTTGCACTGAGCTAGTCACCCGAGTTTTAGGGCAGCATTGTATGAAGTATTTTACACTTGTTTAGAACTGCATTGATTTATGTTATGTGATTGAAGAAAAATCTTGTGGGTCCAGCAATATTACTAGGTTATGTCAATGAAATGTGAATCGCAGCACCCAACAGGAATTCTGGGTCCAAATCAAGTGGAAATCACAGTAATTCATGGTTCACAGCCATGCTAGTGTAATCCGCAAAAGTATGCCTGAAGAACTGGCCTCCCTGTTCTTACTATGGAAACATGGCGAAAGTTTATTTGGTGGTTTGTTTGTTTGTTTCTTTCTGACCTCACAATGCATTCTCGGCACGTCTGTTTTGGCTTGAGTGTCTCTGTTCAAACCACAGCATCCTGAGGCTGAATGCATTGTTTAAGCAGACACTTAAAGAACTGAGCTAGCTGTTGTACCCTGTCAAAATTGACTCCATTTTGTTGCCCTTGTAACCTCATCAAATTCCTATTCTGTGTTCACCAACCCCTCCCAATGCCTCACCCCTTTGACTCAAGTCTTATTTTTTTTTCAAAGTTTTATTGACAAGAGATAGCAATGAGACAGTTTCAAATCAAATCGGAAGGACAGTTTCAACAAATAATACACTGCATATATTCTT
>NW_004524787.1:155801-208749 GCF_000260255.1 Octodon degus | reverse complement strand
CGGCCCACGCTGCGCCTGGGCTGGGACTGGTCCCGCCGGCGCAGGGTAGCAGGAAACTCTCCGCACACTCACCGGACCTGGGCTAGGACTGACTCAAGTCTTATGATATCTATTCCCCAAACCTTATCTCAATGAACTATATATGACTGCCAACCAAGCACCTCTACCCAACAGGACCATCCCATGAACTAATGAGCAGCTGTACCCCATGATTGCTGATTTCAGTACCCAACCCAATAGGACCTCCTAATGAACTAATGACCCTGCCACTTCTTCCTGTCCACCCCTTCCCTTTTTTTGCATATTTCAAGCTTAAATGCTGATTCTTGTCAATGTTTGGCGCACCTCTTTGCACCTTGCGTAGAGACCGCCACTGGGTACCAACTAAAATAAAGCGCTTCTTTTAACTGTTGGACTTGCCTCTTTGTCATTTGATTTTTGAGCTACAACATTTGGGGGCTCGTCCAGGATCCCTAAAGGTCACTTCGTTTTAACGCGGTAAGTAAATTTCAACCTAAATTTTGTCATGCTGCCTTGGTTTTGATTTGGCTTTACAGATTTTACAGAACTTCAGTTGCCACATCATCCTTTCCTTTCACTTTGCTTCTCCTTTCTGACACATCTTTGGTTGCTTTTAGAGTTGTGAACCATGGTTTCTATGACCAGTTTTGTCTCTTCCACTGTGGTTCCTTTCACCCACATCTTTGGTTGCTTTTAGAATTATGAATCGTTGTTTCCATGACTTCTGGTGTCTCTTCAAGTGTGGTTCTTTTAATACACCTTTACTAACCTACTAACTTGGTTCTCCTCTCATTTTCTCAACTAACTTGGTTTACTAACTAGGTTTTGAGAGATCTCACTTGCAAGGAGGCGAATCGACTTAGGTGTCCCTTTTGCCAGTTGGTCACCTTTGGAGATTATGGACTTTGGTCATATGTAGAGGTTTCTGTGACCTCCGGGGTCTCTTTAGGTAAGGTTCTTTTACCCCTACACCCTACCCCTATAAAGTCTTACTGTAGGGGGCTAGCAGCTTGTTCTCGACCTCTCATTTCACATCTCCATTTGAGATTCTCCATGGGCTTGTCTGCTTTATTACCCCTACCCCTTACCCCTACAGATTCAAACTGTGGGGGATTAGCAGCTTTTGCGCGACATCTCATTTCACACCTCCCCTTGAGGTTCTCCATGGGTTAGTCTGCTTTTTTGTTAACTTTTGTCCTGCCTCTTGTGTAAAATTAAAGAGTTATTAATACCCTATACTCCTACAAGATTTCCATTTGCACAGATTGTAGGGGGTCTGTTCTCCACACATTGGGTGCCTTATAATTGTTTTTGGTTTTTGTTTTTTGGTGTATTTATGTATGTCTATGTTTTTTCTGTCACAAATGTTTTAAAAATTTCAGAAAACAAGTAAAAGGGATTCTGAGAACCTGTGTTCCCTGGCAAAAGTATAAACTCCTTGTAAACATAAATGGTCCCCCTTTAATATCTCTTGGCCTCCCGAGGGCAATTTTGTTCTCTGCACAGCTCAAGTCTTCACCGTGTCATTCTTCAACCCACCTGTCCGTCCAGATACTTGGAGCTGATCCAATATAGATAACATAAAAAACCCACAGAAGTCTCGAAAAACAATGACAGTGAGCAATCGACAACAACTTCAAGCAGTATATAAAGTCAAAGGTTCCTTGGTGTGTATAAAAGACAGCCATAAAACACCTGCACCATCTCGGGATCCCCATCCTAGCTCCCCAAAGGACTCTGAGCAGACGTCCTGCACCATCCGTTGCTGACCCTCTGACATGACTCAAGGTTTGCTGTTCTGGACACCATTCCCAGACACCTGGCTAATTCCACCTGGTCACATTGGTAGTTCCGGCTATGATTCCCGACCACCACCCTCAGAATCTGCTTGTTCCTCCTGCCAACCGGTACTAAATTCATTATAAAATTGTTAAAATATTGATCAAAATGTGTTGGTAAATTTAAGCTATAAGGTTATGATATTTCTTTAATAGAATATTTTATGACTACTTTATATTTATATGTGCTACATCTAAACTAATTATTAAATGTACTGGTATTCCTTGTTCAAATTTAAGCAATGCCATTAGAGGGTAAAGTTAATAAGATTCTTATTGGATTTTATGTAAACTTCTGCAAAATAAAACTTTAGCTAGCTCAAACTTAGAAAACCTACATGCCTATATAAAAAATGGGACTCCTTTTGCCAGTTAAATGACATTGGGTCGGCAACCGTTCTTAAAGACTTGGAGGACAGGTTTCACTGGGATAGACTGATTCTGATCCCCCTCTACATGTTAGAGGGAATGTCTGGCCTGATCTGTTTCAGTTTCCTTGCTTTGACTTTATTCCTGATTTTCCTATCTCTTTGCACTTTCCTTTTTAAAAGGCGTGTAAAAATTAAAAACTCTGATTGTTCCAGTTAAGTAAAGCCCTTAGAAAATGAGCATTTGCTGGGCTGGTGAGATGGCTCAGTGGTCTAAAGCACCTACTTAGAACAAGCTTAGCAAAGCACAGGGACCGCAGTTCAATCCCCCAGCACCACATGCCAGCCAGCCCCGCCACCTGGTGGGCTGAGCTGGCCACACACACACACACACACACAAATAAATAAATAAATTTTAAGAAAAAGAAAATGGGCATTTGTTAAACGCCAAAGACAGGAAGTCATTCTAGAAAAGGACACATACCCTGTCTCTGGGTCAGATGAGACAAAAAAGAACTATGTCTGTCCAGGAGGACAGACATATAAAAAGTCATGTCCCGGCTTAGTGTTCTGGGCAAGTCTCCTTTGGGAGACTAAACCTGAGACACAGTGGAGAGAACCGGCTTCTGCATGACACCAGAAGGAGCTATCTCCAAAAGTAGCACACTTGTGGGACCAAAACATGTAAGTATGAGAGAAAAATTCAACCCTTTCTCCTAAGTTTAATTTAATGGGATAAGAGATAAGTTAAAACTTAAAGCTTTTATTGTAAAGTGCTTAATTAACCTTGTTCTGGATTTTAAGGTATTCCTTGTAAAATTTGGATAAACAATGTTTACTCTGCCAACTAGTAAACTCTAAAACAGCTGCCACTCTTAAAAGCAAAACACAGGTTTTTCCAGCCATTGTTTGGTAAATCCCCACTGAAGTCTGTGGCTAAGACATCTCTGGTTGTATGAGCCATACCCGAAGGTTCCTTGATAAAAACTGGTTTCTGACCACTAAAAGCTTACATCTGCTTTATGTGTTAACTAAAAATCAGATGATTGCCAGCTGTATTGTATGTTTACCAACATGCAAAAATGATGCTAAGTGATAATAAGTTTCACCTATGAGTTTCATATGTAATGATAGTCTTGGATTGAGCTTTGGCTTCTATATAAGATAAACAACATTATAAATGATATTACATTTAAAATAGATGTCATACTGTTAATCTTAAACAACCAAAAGATAAACAGCCAGTCCGTCATGGTTTAGCTGTAACAAGAACTACCTGCTCCCACTGGAGGCCAAGCAACCAGACCCCTGCTGGCCTAATAGCCAGGCAGGAAATTTCCTAGTATGTATTCTTAAAGGTCTAAAAAGAACTAAGACCAAACCTTCAGTTATTAAATTTCAGCTTTTTTACCAGAAAAAAAGATAAACACCCCTCTGATTTCTTAAAATGATTAAATAAAGTATACTTTGTGAGATGCTAATTCAGTGAGGGGACAAATTATTTTACAGATAGGTTCATTACTTAGTCAACTTCAGAAATTAAAAGAGAGCTATAAAAGATAGCTTTTGCTCCAGACAACTCACTTGATATTTTATGGGACATTAAAAAAATGTCCTATGATTAAAACTGGGAGAGAACCAAGGAGAAAGAGCAAAAAGACCAACAATTGTTACCCTTGTTATGGCCTCAAAATAGATCCTAAGTCTGATTCTCTGGGCTCCAAGAAGATCTCAACGACAATAAAGCTCATCTGCTGCAAAACCAGGCCAGCATAAGAGGGACTACCTTGAGAGGCCCACAAGCCATGCCCTAATTGCCAGGACAGCCACTAGAAGTAAGACTGCAACCTGAGGCGGATGCCCCAGAGCTCAGACTCAGCTTCCCAAGACTAAAGGGTCCTGGGCCTGCCTCCTCCCTTTGGCTGGACTGTCATCTCTATCTGTCATCTCCATGGAGGAGCCCTAAGTAATCATGACTACAAAAAAACCCCAGCCCATTGTTGGATATTGGCACAGGTCTGTTTGTCTTTCTCCAACCCTGATCTTTATTCCAGTCATTGTCATTTTATTTTAGCTATAATTAAGATATTTTGTCCATATATAGATAAAATCCTGTCAATATTTTAAAAATGTCCAATAGCTTTGGGCCTATAGATAAAACCAGACCTCCAAAATTAAAGGGTTAAATCCCTCCATAGTGCCCCTTGCTTACAACAGGAATCATATCCAAAACAGAATGAGACATTGATTTAATCTAACTACATATTGCGTAAATTAAGTTAGCTTGGTTGATTTTCGATATAACTCAGGTATTTCATCAAGCATTGACAGTAAAAAAATAAGGTATTAATCTGGTTATCATATATTCTCAAAATTTAGAGATAATTATAACTAGAGGGACTTATAGTAAACTGTCAGACTCCATAAATAAAGAGGTCTAAAAGCTAATGAGTTATGATTGCTAGGTCACAAAAAGGTTTATAAATGTATTTGTTGGTTCAAATGTTCTATGCACTAAAAAAATTGTTCTGTCCTAAAAAATACTAAAACCCGAGTAACCATACAGGTAAAATCTAAAACCAAATGGTTATATGTTGCTCAGTGAGCCCCAGATTTCTTTTTTTTTAAATTTTATTTATTTATTTGTGTGTGTGTGTGTGTGTGTGTGTGTGTGTGTGTGTGTCCAGCTCAGCCCACCAGGGGGTGGGGCTGGCTGGCATGTGGTGCTGGGGGATTGAACCGCATTCCCTGTGCTTTGCTAAGCTTGTTGTAAGTAGGTGCTTTAGACCACTGAGCCATCTCACCAGCCCCGAGCCCCAGATTTCTGACACAAGTTATAGAAATAAAAAGGGTTTACAGGAATTTGTCTGAGTCAGGTGTTTCATAGTAAAAAAAAAATACAAAATAATGATAGAGGAAAAAATGGCATTAGAAGTCACACAAGATTTCACTAAACAAATAGGAATTCAACAATGGTATAGATAAAAAATATAAAAATAAATATACTAGCAGCCTACAGGAAAGCCAGCCAAAGAAAAGAGACATTTCAAGGAACAATGTCCATAACTGCTTAATATATACTCATGTAAACTTATCAGATACCCAGCCAGTGACCCCACTTAGTCTGACAAAGCATGTGACCCCAATAATGATAAAAATTAATAAAAAACAAAAATAGGCCAGTTTGAGACATACCCAGTGGCCATAAAAGATAAAATTGCCTACCCAAGAAAAAAATTGCCTGGTGTCTATTGAGGACCTTTAGGTAAAACCTCTAAAAGTATCTCTGACTGCCAGTAAACAACTGCGCCCCATTCCAGCGTGAAGTAGTCAGAGCGATCATCGCCCAACCTCCCTCATGTCAGTCTGGGTTGCTTCTTCAGAAAAATAATGTTACAGAGAGCCAAGTTAGATAAAAATATTATAAACAGTCATGTAGGGATAAGGCCTCAAGGAGACAAAATTAAAAGACAAGGTGAGAATCCCTGGCTAATATTACTGCCCAAGAAGTGGTACAAAACCCGTGGGGACACAGGAGATATTGCTTGTTCTAGAGTTCAAAAAACCCAACTACTCAGACTCTGGTAACTAGTGTTTCTTGCTGTTAAAATAGATTGACAATTGTGAACCAGGTTAAAATGATTTAATAACCTAACCAAAGCGCTGCCATTCTGTTCTGTATGTGCGTTCTTAGTAAACCATGTCAGCTGCTGTAAAGTACAGAACAAAGCTAGTGAGCCAATGATTTGACTCACCCCAGCAAAACCAGTGGGGATTCTTGTAACCTGTCAAAATTGACTACATTTTGTTGCGCTTCTAACCTCGCCGAATTCCTGTTCTGTATGCGCCAACCCCTCCCAATTCTTCACCTCTGTGACTCAAATACTTATCATATCAATTCCCCAAACCTTATCTCATTGAACTATATAAGACGGCCAACTCAAAACTCCTCACCCGTGTGACTCAAGTCTTATGATATCTGCTCCCCAAACCTTATATCAATGAACTATATATGACTGCCAACTCAGCACCTCCACCCAACAGGACCACCCCATGAACAAATGACCCGCTGTACCCTATGATTGGTGATGTCAGCACCCCACACAATAGGACCACCTAATGAACTAATGACTCTGCCACTTCTTCCTCTCCACCCCTTCCCAGTTTTTGCAGTTTTCAAGCTTAAATACTGATCCTTGTCAATGTTGGGTACGCTTCTTTGCACCTTGCATAGAGACTGCATCTGGGTACCAGCTAAAATAAAGTGCTTCATTTCACTGTTGGACTTGCCTCGTTGTAATTGATTTTTGAGCTACAACACTAGCTAAAGGGCTAGGCACCATTGTAAACAAACATTCTCACCTCTCTGTTTTTAAGGGCCACAACGTGAGACAGCCGTGCAAGGCCTGACTTATCAAAGTATATCTGATTCTGTGCACTGTATGATTTGTGTTTCTAAGAGAATCGTTAATGGAGAATGTCCAGACAGGTTCTAGGTGCTTAGCGATATTGGGTCCACCTAATCCTGTGCCCCTATCCAGCCCCAGTGTCTAAGCACTGCTGTGAAAGCCTGGACTGAGCCAAAGGTCCAAGCAGCTGAAGGGCCTAGCAGCCGAAGGGCTGAGCTGCCAAAGGGCTGAGCAGATGAAGGAATGAGTACCCAAAGGAACTAGATGCCAAAAAGCTGAACAGCCGAAGGGCTGAACAGCCGAGCTGCCCAGGAGCCCCAAAGGCCGAGAAAACGAAGGGACAAACACCTGAAAAGTCAAGCACCTGAATGGCCCAGCAGGCAAAGGCTCAACTAGCCTAAAGGCCATGGATGCCAGGAGACAAAGGGGCCATCCCAAGCTTTGTCCTTGGCCAGGAATTCATTCTCTGATTGGCAGCTGTGTCCGGAACCTCACGACTTCAGGCAAGATTTCAGTAGGTAGGGACGGTGATGTCTACAGAACTTGAGAGGGTCAAGGCTCTCCTGAATTTACTGATTGCCTCCTAACTCCCCAGGGCGCCATTGGGGAAAAGCTGTCCCTTGGCTTCCAGGGCCATCAGCCTTTGTTTGCTTGGAGTGTGTGCTTTAATCTGGAGCAGACTCATGAGCCTTCTAGCTTTAGGAATGTTCTCACCACCCACTCCGCCCTAGAACAACTTGAGCACTAGGAGTTGGCCTTGGAGAAGCAATGTTTCAGTAAAGCATTTTCAATTTGATGCGAGGAATTTTCTCTGGGAGACAAGAGTTGTTGTTCCTAATAGAAAATGTTATGTAGAAAAAAATGTATTAAACAATTCAACATGAATTCGTGTTTGCATGGATATACAGCTTGACCTCACATACCTGGGATTGCATGCAGCTTTATGTCCTTGGGGGGAAAATGACCCAAGGAAGAAGACAGTGGTTAGTCTTTCCCACCAGATGAACCTGCAGTACAAGGTAGGTGTGAAAATGAAGGAGTGAAGCGGAAGGTAGTTGTAAGGGGACTCGTTTTTATGGAGAGGAAACTACAAAACGACTGAGTCTGTAGTCTGATATAGGGCTGAAGTGAAGAATTTTGGAACCTACACCTATGGATGTGGCCATTGGCTGAGTGTACACTGAGATGTGCTCATAGTTATACAGGGTTTCTAGAACATGGTATAAAGGGAAATTCAATATTCATTAATTTCATTTCAAATAAGGGCTCACATAAAGGATATTTACTGAAAAATCTTCTAATTAATGGAATTGTACGTGGGTCACATGGACATCAGATTAGGATGTTAAAATAATCAAATCAAGAAATTTGAATTAAATGGAACACATACAGCTTTTTACATGTTGGTATTCAACTTTTGAAAGTTTCGAGTTTCACTTCCATACAGTAGGCTCTAGTATCTATTTAATTTTGAAGTGAGTTATTGGCCCAAGTTTTTAGGGCACCATTGTATGAAGTATCTTTACGCTTGTTTAGAACTGCATTGATTTACTTTATTTGATTGAATGAACAAAATCGTGTCAGTCCAGCAATATTAGTAGGTTGTGTCAATAAAAACGTGAAGCACAGCAACCAACAGGAATTCTGGTTCAAATTCAAGAGGAAAATGCAGTAATTCATGGATCACAGCCATGAGAGTCTCCTATGCAAAGTATTCCTGAAGAACTGGATTCCCTGTTCTTTCTATGGAAACATGGCCAAAGGGCTTTTTTGTTTGTTTGTTTCTTTGTCATGTCACAATGCCTTCACGGCAGGTCTGGTCTTGCTTGAGTGTCTCCGGTCAAACCACAGCATCCTGAGGCTGAATGCTTTGTTTCAACAGGCACTTAAATAATTGAGCTAGTGTGCCGGCTGCCATTAGAAATACACATTCTCATCTCTCTATTTTTAAGGGCTACAAAGAGAGACAACCATGTAAGGCTTGACTTGTCCAGGTGTATCGGATGCTGTGCACAGTATGATTTGTGTTTCTAATGGAATCACTAATGGAGAAAGTCTAGACAGGTTCTAGGTGCTTAGCGATATTAAGCCCTCCTAAGCCTGTGCCCTTTTTAAGCCCCAGCATCTCAGGGCCAATGGGAAGGGTGGGCTGAGTCAAACGTCCGAGCAGGTGTATGTCTGAGGACCCAAAGTGCCAAGCAGCTGAAGGGACAAGCAGCCGAATGACCGAGTTGCGAAAAAGCTGAGGAGCCGAAGGGCCGAAGAGCCGAAGAGTCGAGCACATGACTGGACAGGGAGACGAAGGCCCAAGTAACCTAAGGGCCAAGGACCTGAGTAGCCAAAGGGGCCATCCCAAGCTTTGTCCTTGGGCAGTAATCTGTTTTCTGATTTGCAGATATGTCCTGAACCTGAGGACCTCAGGCCGGAGTTCAGTAGATGGGGCAGTGATGTGTGCAGAAGTTTGGATGGTCAAGGTTCCTGAATTTACTCCTTACCTCCTAACTCCCCAGGGGGCCATTGGGGAAAATCTGTCCCTTTCAGCCAGTGCCCTCAGTCTTTGGCTGCATGGAGGGTGTGCTTTAATCCAAGGAGAGGCATGGGCCTTCTAGCTTTAGGAAGGTTCTCATCACCCACTCCGTCCTAGAACAACTTGAACACTGGGAGTTGGTTTTGTCCAAGCAATGCTTCAATAAAGCATTTTCAATTTGTTAAGAGGAATTTTCTCTGGGAGACAAGAGTTGTTGTGCCTAATAGAAAATTTTATGTGCAAAATAATAAATGTATTAAATAATTCAATATGAATTCGTGTTTTCATGAAGGATATACAGCTTGACTTCACATACCTGGTATGGGATGTAGTTTTGTGTCCTCGGAGCGAAAAAGAACTGAAGAAAAAGAGGGTGGTGAGTCTTTCCCACCAGATGAACTCACAGTACAAGTGAGTTGTGAAAATGAATTTGTGAATGGGAAGGCAGTTTTAAGCGCCTCGTTTTTATGGAAAGGAAGCTACAAATGACTGCATCTGTAGTCTGATTTAGGGCAGAATTGAAGAATTTCAGAACCTACACAAATGGATGTGGACATTGGCTGAGTGTGCACTGAGATGTTCTCATAGTATACAGGGTTTCTAGAACATGGTATAAAGGGAAATTCAATATTCATTAGTTACATTTCAAATAAGCGTTCACATACAGGATATTTACAGAAAACTGTTCTACTTAATGGAATTGTATGCGGGACGCATGGGCATCAGTATATGATAATAAAAAATTAAGTCATCAGGAAATTTGAATTAATTGGAACACATATATCTTTTTAAATGTTTGTTTTCAACTTTTGAAAGTTTCAAGTTTCATCTTCATACAGTATGTTATAGTATCTGTTTAATTTTGCAGTGCACTAGTGACATGAGTTTGTAGGGCAGCATTTTATGATGTATCTTTACACTTGTTTAGAACTGCATTCATTGATGTTATTTGATTGAACAACAATGTTGTGGGTTCAGTAATATTACAAAGTTCTGTCAATGAAATGTGAATTACAGCACCAAACAGGACTTCTGGTTCAAAATCAAGAGGAAAATGCAGTAACTCGTGGATCACAGCCATGCGAATTTCCTCTGCAAAAGTATGCCTGAAGAACTGGCCTCCCTTTTTTTTCAATGGAAACATGGCAGAAGGTATTTTGTTTTTTATTTTTGTCACCTCTCAATGCGTTCATCGCAGATCTGTTCCACCTTGAGTGTCTGGGATCAAAAAACAGCATCCTGAGGCAGACTGCATTCTTAAGTAGGAACTTAAAGAATTGAGCTAATGTGCCGGCTGCTATTAGAAACACCCTTTCTCATCTCTCTATTTTTAAGGGCCACAAAAAGAGATAGCCAATAAGGCCTGACTTGCCCAGGTATATCTGATACTGTGCACGGTATGATTTGTGTTTCTTTTTTTTTCTTTTTCTTTTTTTTTGTTGGAACCGGAGATTGAACTCATTACCTTATGCTTGCCACACAAGTGCTGATTCTACTGAGTCATTTCCCCTGCCCCTATTTTTTTGTGTGTTTGTTTCTAAGGGAATTGATAATGGAGAAAGTCCAGACAGGTTCTAGGCACTTTGCGACGTTGGTCCTTCCTTAGCCTGTGCCCCTATACAGCCTCAGCATCTCAGCACCGTTGTGAAGGCCTCAGGGAAGCTGAAGTTCTGAGAATCCTCATTTCCGAGCTGCCGAACCGACGAGCAGGCCAAGGGCTGAGCAGTGGAAGGGTCCTGCAGCCCAATGGTCAAGATGCTGAAGAACTGAGCTGCCAAAAAGCCGAGATGCTGAAGGGCCGAGTTGCCAAAAAGCCGAGCTCCTGAAGTGCCGAGCAGCCAAAGCATCTAGCATCCAAAGGGCCGAGTACCCAAAGGGACGAACAGCCAATCTGCACAGGACCTAAAAGGCCCGGCCAACTGAAGGGCCGAACACATGAAAAGCCAAACACCTGAATGACTGAGCAGCCCAAGGCTCAAGTAGCAGAAGGGCCAAAGAACCGAGGAGGCAAATGCGCCATCCCGAGCTTTGTCCTTCCCCAGGAATTCACTTTCTTATTTGCAGATGAGTCCTTAACCTGATGGCCTCAAGCCAGATTTCAGTAGGTAGGGGCGGTGCTGTCCTGAGACATTGGGAGGGCCAGTGCTCTCCTGAATTTGCTGCTTGCCTCCTAACTCCCCATGGGGCCATTGGGGAAAAGCTGACCCTTGCTGCCGGCCCATCAGCCTTTGTTTGCTTGGAAGGTGTGGTTTAATCCATACCAGAAGCACGGGCATTCTAGCTTTAGGAACCTTCTCAACACCCACTCTGACCTATAAAATCTTGAGAACTAGGTGGTGGTCTTGTAGAAACAATGTTTCAGTAAAGCATTTTCAATTTGATGCGAGGAATTTTCTCTGCAAGACAAGAGTTGTTCTTCCTAATGGAAAATGTTACATGCAAAACAAAAACATATATATCTATTCAACATTATTTCGTGTTTGGATGAAGGATATACAGCTTGAACTCACATACCTGGGATGGGATGCAGCTTTATGTACTTGGAGGGAAAATGACCTGAGCAAGAAGATGGTCTTGAGTCTTTCCAACCATATGATCCCGCATTACAAGGGATGAGGAAAATAAATGAGTGAAGTGGAAGGTAGCTGTAAGTGGACTCGTTTTTATGAAGTGGAAGCTACAAAACGAGTGATTCTGCAGTCTTATTTAGGGCAGAAGTGAAGAATTTCAGAACCTACTCCTATGGATGTGGCCATTGGCTAAGTGTGCACTGAGATGTGCTCATAGTATACAGGGTTTTCAGAACATGGTATAAAGAGAAATTCTATGTTCATTAATTTCATTTCAAATAAGTGCTGACATACAGGATATTTATAGAAAACAGTTCTACTTAATGGAATTGTATCCTGCACACATGGACATCAGATTATGATAATAAATCATCAGTTCATCAAGAAATTTGAATTAAATGCAACACATACAGCTTTTCACATGATGGCATTCAACTTTTGAAAGTTTTGAGTTTCACCTCCATACAGTATGCTTTAGTATCTGTTTAATTTTGCAGTGAGTTAGTGCCCTGAGTTTGTAGGGCAGCATTGTATCCAGTACCTTGATGCTTATTTGGAACTGCATTGATTTATGTAATTTGATGGAAAATAAATCTTGTGGGTCCAGAAATATTACTAGATTGTGTCAATGAAAACGTGAATCACAGCACCCAACATGATTTCCCATTCAAAATCAAGAGGAAACCACAGTAATTCATAGATGACAGCGATGCGAGTCTCTCCCAGAATTGTGTGCCTGAAGAACTGGACTCCCAGTTCTTTCCATGGAAAAATGGCAAAAGGTTTTTTTTGTGTGTGACCTCACAATGCATTCATGATAGTCTGCTCCAGCTTGAGTGTCTCAGGTCAAACCACAGCATCCTGAGGCTGACTGCTTTGTTAAAGCAGGCACTTAAAGAATTCAGGTAATTGGCCATCAGCCCATAGAAACACACTTTCTCATCTCTCTATTTTTAAAGGCCACAAAGAGAGACAGTCATGTAAGGCCTGACTTGTCCAGGTATATCTGATTCTGTGCACCTTATGATTTGTGTTTCTAAAGGAATTGTTAATGGAGAAAGTCCAGACAAGTTCTAGGTGATTTGTGATGTTGGGCCCTTCTAAGCCTGTGCCCCTGTACTGCCCCAGAGTCTCAGTACCACTTTGATGGCCTTGACAATGCCGAAGGGCCAAGAATCTGCAGAGCCAAGCAGCCGAAGTACCGAGCAGCCAAAAGGCTGAACAGCCGAAGGGCTGAGCAGCTGAAGGGCTGAGCAGCCCCAGGGCCAAACTTGAGAACAGGCGAGCAGAGCAGCCAAAGGGCCAAACAGCTGAACTCCTCAGGAGCCCCAAGGGCCTAGCAACTGAAGGGCTGTACACCCAAGGAGCTGTGCACCCAAATGGCCAAGGAGCCCTAGGCTCGAGTAGCCGAAGGGCCAAGACCCAAATATCCAAATGGGTCATCCCGAGCTTTGGCCTTTGACAGGAATTAGCTTTCTGATTGGCAGATAATTTCTGAACTTGAGGGCCTCAGGCCAGATTTCACTAGGTATGCACGGTGCTGTCTGGAGACCTTGGGAGTGCCAGGGCTCTCCTGAATTTCCGGCTTGCCTCCTGACTCGCCAGGGGGACATTGGGGAAAAGCTGCCCCTTACCTTTCTGGCCAGTCAGCCTTTGCTTTTTCTAGGGTGTAGCTTATTCCAGACCAGTGGCATGGGCCTTCTATGTTTAGAAACGTTCTCTCCATGCACTCTGTCCTACAACAAACTGAGAACTAGGAGTTGGTCTTCTAGAATCAATGTTTCAGTAAAGCATTTTCAATTTGATGGGAGGAGTTTCTGTGTCTCAGTTTAAACCACAGCATCCTGACGCTAAGTGTTTTGTTTAATCAGGAACTTAAATAATTGAGTCAAAGGGCTGGCCTCCATTATAAACACAATTTCTCATCTTTTTCTTTATAGGGCCACAAAGGGAGACAGCTGTGTAAGAACTGACTTGTCCAGATATATCTGATTCTGTGCACCGTATGATTTGTGTCCCTAAGGTAATCTTAATGGAGAAAGTCCAAACAGATTCTGGGCGCTTTGCGATGTTGGGCCCACCTAAGCCTGTGCCCCTATAAAGCTCCATGTGTCAGCACCACTGTGAAGGCCTAGACCAATCTGAAAGTCCAAGAATTCACAGAGCCTAGCAGCCAAATGACCAAGCAGCTGATGGGCCAAGCAGTTGAAGGCCCATGCAGCCCACAGTTGAGCAGACCAAGGGCCGAGCAGCCAAATGGCTGAGGAGCCCAAGGTCCGAGCAACCTAAGGGTAGAACAGGATTGAGGGTTAGTTTTAGGATTAGGCTTAAGGATAGGTTAGATTTCAGGTTAGGGTCAGTGTTAAGGTTAGGATTTAGGTTTAGTGTTATGGTTACTGTTAGTTTAACATTTAGGGTTAGGGTAGGATTAGGGTAGGAATAGGGTTTGGGTTCAGATAGAGTTAGGGTTCAGGTTAGTTTTAGAGGTAGTTTTAAATTTAAGATTAGGGTTATTAATGTTTATGTTTATGGTGAGTGTTCCGTTCAGGACAGAGTTTGGGTTAGGTAAGCCTTAGGATAGAATTAGCCATAGGGTTTTTTTGCAGTTAGGATTTAGGTATAGGTTTATGCTTGGCATTATTTTTATTATACTGTCATGATTAGTGTTATTTTTAGGGTTAGGATTAGGGTAGGGTTAGTGTTAGGATTAGGATTAGGATAGAGTTCTGGTTAGTGGTATGATTAGGGTTAGGGTTAATGTTATCTTTAGGATATTGTTAGGGTTATGGTTACAGTTAGAATAAGCCTTACAATTAGGTTTTGATTTTGGTTACAGTTAGGGTTTAGGGTTAGGGTTAGGGTTAACATTAAGGTCCGTATAAAGTAAATGTTTGGATAGAGTTAGGGTTAGGGTTATAACAAGGTTCGAGTTAGTGTTAGGGTTATTGTTAGGGTTAGGATTAGGAATGAGTTAGGGTTAGGATTAGTATTAGTGTTAGTTTTATTCTTATTGTTACGATTACACTTAGGTTTAGGGTTAGCTTTTTGATTAAGTTTAGGGTTAGGATTAGGTTTGGGATTAGTAGAGTTAGGGCTAGGGGTTGTGTTACTGTTAGGATTTAGGGTTAAGTTTAGAGATAGGTTTATGACAGGGTTAGGGTTATGATTAGTGTTAGGATTAGGATTTAGCATTACTGTTAGAGTAATGGTTAGGCTTACGAAAGTTCGGGCAAGGTTTTAGGTTAGGGTTAGGTTTTATGGTTAGCTTTAGGGTTAGTATTAGGTTTATTTTTAGAATAGTAATAGGTTTAGTAGTAGGTTAGGGTTAGCATTATGGATAGGTTTATGGTTAGATTCAGCACAGTGTTATGGTTTGGGGTACTGCTAGGGTTAGGTTTAATGTTGCGGTTAGAATAGAGTTAGGGTTAAGTTTAGGAATAGAGTTAGTGTTAGGATTTGGGTTAGGGTCCTGATATGGTGTTAGTGTTAGAGTTATGATAGAGTTAAGATTAGAGTTAGAGTGTTTGGGTTAGTGTGAGAGTTAAAATAGATGTAGATTTCAGGTTTTGAACATGTTACCACCTCTGTTAAGATAGGTTTGTATCTTAATAGTGTTTGGGTTAAGGTTAAGGTTAGGGTTAGGGATATTATGTGGGTTCAGATAAATATAGGGTTAAATATAGGGCTCGGATTAATGTTAGTGTTAGGATTAAGGTTAAGGTTACAATTAGGATTTAGGGTTATGGTTAGTGTTAGAGAAAGTGCTAGGATAGAGTTAGGGACAGGATTTTGGTTACAAGAAGGGTTAAGGTTAGGTTTTGGGTTAGGGTTAGGGTTAGGTTTAGTGTTGTGGTTTAGATTTGGCTAGATTTACTGTTAAGGTTAGAGTTAGTGTTGGGGTAGGATTATGATTTGTGGTAGGTTTAGGATAGAACTAGGGTTAGGCTTTGCTTTGGTTAGGATAGAGTTAGATTTATGGTTATGGTTATGGTTAGGGATAGCGTTAGTTTTAAGATAGAGGCAGTGTTATGGTTAGGGTTATGGTTAGGATAGAGTTGGGTTTAGGGTTAAGTTTAGAGTTTCCGAAAGGTTTAGGGTTAGAGTTGTTGTTAGGTTTTATGCTTAATGTTATGTTTAGAGTTATGGTTAGGGATAGGTTTAGAATAGTTAGGGTTACAGTTATGGTTAAGATGTAGGGATAGGGTTAGGTTTAGTCTTAGTGTTAGATTAGAATTAGGGTTAATGTTAATTTTAAGGTTAGGATTTAGTTTTAGAGTTGGGGTTACTTTTAGTTTTTCATTTAGGGTTAGGGTTAGGGATAGGGTCTGGGTTCGGGCAGAGTTATGGTTCATGTCTATTTTAGGGTTAGTGTTAGTGTTAGGATTAGTGTTAAGGTTAACTTTTAGGTTTATGGTAAGTGTTAGGTTCAGGATAGAGTTAGGGTTAGGGTTAGCATTAGGCTAGAGTATAGGATAAGTTTTGGATTTACTGTTAGGCTTGGCATTTGTGTTGGGATTGTTTTCAGTATAGTGTTAGGTTTTGTGTTAGTTTTAGAATTAGGATTAGGAAAGTGTTAGTGTTAGGTTTAGGGTTAGGAAAGAGTTATGGTTAGGAGTATGGTTAGGGTTAGGTTTAGTGTCATGTCTAGAAAAGAGTTAGTGTTAAGGTTAGGGATTTGGTTAGTGTTTAGGGCTAGTGTTAGGATTAGGGTCAGGATAAAATTAGGGTTAGGATATGTTTAGGGTTAGGGTTAGGTTTAAGTTTATGGTTAGGGTTATGGTTAGATTTAGGCAGAGTATTATGCTTAGGGTTAGGGTTACGTTTACGGTTAGTGTTATGGTTATGGTTAGGATTACGTTTAGGGTTATGTTAACGGTTAGGTTTAGGATTAGGTTTTGTGTTAGTGTTAGGTTACATTTACATTTAGGGTTAGGCTAAAGTTATGGTTAGGATTAGCATTACTTAGGGTTAGGGTTAGAGTTAGAATTATGGTTAGGGTTAAGGTTAGGGTTACAATTAGGGTTAGAATTTTGGTTACTATTAAGGTTTTGGTGAGGATTGTTTTTACATTTCTGTTTACTGTTAGGGTTAGGGTTAGAGTCAGGGCAGGGGTTACACAAAAGTTTATGGTTTTGGCTAGTGTCAGGGTTACTTTAAGGGTTAAGTTTAGGCATAGGCTTAGGGTTGGAGACATGATTACTGTTGGGGTTACACTTTGAGTTATGGTTAAGGTTATGGTTAGGGCTGCAGTTATGGTTAGGTTTGTGGTTAGTATAAAGTTTAGCATTAGGCTTAAGGTTAAAGTTAAGTTTAGACAGCGTTACAGTTAGGTATAGGGTTACAGTTACAGTTAAGGCTATGGCTATGATTACAGTTAGGATTATGATTAGGGTTAGATTAAGAGTTAGGGTTATGGTTAGTTTTACAGTTAGGGTTAGGTTTAGCATTAGGTTAGGGTTATGGTTAGAGTTATGTTTAAGTTTAGGTTAATGGTTAAAGTTAGGGTTAGAATTATGTTTAGTGTTAGTGTTAGGGTTACAGTTAGAGTTATGGTAATGGTTAGGCTTAAGGTTATGGTTATGGTTAGTGTTAGGTTTAAGGTTAGATTTAGCATTAGAGTTAGGTTTATACTTAGGGTTAGGGTTTATTTTAGGGTTGTGGTTATGGTTAGAGGTAGTGTTAGTGTTAGGGTTAGCATAACGTTTAGGTTTAAGGTTACAGTTATGGTTACAGTTAGGTTTAGGGTTAGGGTTTATTGTTAGGGTGAAGCTTAGGTTTTATTAGTGTTATGGTTTGAGTTAGAGTTTTGGTTAGTGTTACAGTTAGGGCTAGGGTTAGGATTTCCCTTAGTATTAGGGTTAGGTGTATGGTTAGGGTTCAGGTTAGGGTTGTGGTTAGTTACGGTTTGAGTTAAGTTTAAATTTATGGTTAGGTTTACGGTTATTGCTAGGATTAGGTTTAGGGTTATGCTTAACCTTATGGTTAGGTTCAGAGTTACATTTAAGCATAGGCTTAGGGTTAGGTTTAGAGATAGTGTTGTGAGTACTGTTAGGGTTAGGGTCAAGGTTATGTTTATGGTTAGTGTTAGGTTTAGGGTTATGGTTAGTGCTAGTGTTATGGATTCAGTTTGGTTAAATTTAGGGTTAGCATTACTTAGGTTTAGGGTTATGATTAGGGTAGATTTGAGGTTAACGTTACAGTTAGGGTTAGTCTTAGTGTTCCAGTTAGGATTAGGTTTAGGGTTTGGTTTTGGATTAGAGTTATAGTTATGGCTATGGTTATGATTAGGGTTAGGGTTAGGGTTAGATTTGGGGTTAGGGTTAGGTTAGAGTTACATTTAAGTTTAGGGTTAGGTTTAAGATTAGGGATATGGTTAGGATTAGGGCTAGGAGTATGGTTAGGTTTAAGGTTATAGTTATGGTTAGTAATAGAGTTAGGCTTAGTGTTCAGCATAGGGTTTGGTTTAGGACTAGGTTTAGGGTTAGGGTTAGGGATAGGAACACAGTTACAGTTAGGGTTACTCTTTGGGTTAGTGTTATTGTTATCCGTAGGGCTCTTTTTACTGTTAGGTTTAGGTATAGGGTTACAGTTAGGGTTAGGCTTAGGAATATGGTTAAGTTTAAATTTAGGTTTAGGGTTAGGGTTAGATTTACAGGTACAGTCATGGTTATGATTAGTGTTATGGTTAGGGTTAGGGTTAGTGATACAGTTAAGGTCATTTTTAGGTTTATGGTTAGGTTTCAGATTAGGGCTACAGTAGGGTTACAGTTAGGTTTAGTGTTAAGGTTAGAGTTACTTTTAAGCTTAGGGTGAAGGTTAGGGTCATTGTTAGGTTTACATTTAATGTTAGGGTTAGGTTTAGGGTTAGGATTACGAGTACAGTTTGGGTTAGGGTTAGGGTTATGGTGTGATGAGGATTAGGATTAGAATGAGGGTTACATGTCGGAATACAGTTGGGTTAGGTTTATGGTTAGGGTTTGGGATATTCAAAGGGTTACAGTTTTTATGAATGTTATGTTTATGGTTAGGGTTATGTTTAGAATTAAAGTTACAGTTATGATCAGGTTTATGTTTATGTTTAGAGTTATGCTTAGAGATACATTTACGGTTAGGGTTAGTTTTAGGTTTATGCTTAGGGTTAGGGTTGCTTATTATTAGGGTGAGGGTTAGAGTCAGGGTTAGGGTTAAGTTAACGGTTATGGAAAGGGCTGAGTTAGATTTAGGGTTAGTGTTACAGTTAGGGTAAGGCTTAGCGTTAGGCTTTGGGTTAGGGTTAGCATTACATTTAGGGTTAGGGTTAAGTTAACGGTTATGGAAAGGACTGAGTTAGGTTTAGGGTTAGTGTTACAGTTAGGGTAAGGCTTAGCATTAGGCTTTGGGTTAGGGTTAGCATTACGTTTAGGGTTAAATTTAGGGTTAGAGGGGCTGGGGAGATGACTCAGTGGAATAAGCGCTTCCCTGGCAAGTGCAAGGGCCTGAGTTCAATCCCCGGTTCCTCAAAAAAAATAGGGTTAGTGTTAGGATTACACTCAGTGTTAGGTTAGGGTTAGGGTTAATGTTACAGTACAGCTATGGTTATGTTTAAGTTTAAGGTAATGTTTTGGTTTAGATTTAGGGATAGGGTTAGGGTTACATTAAATGTTAGTGGTAGGGTTAGGGATAGGGATACGTTTGTGGTTAGGGTTTGGAGTATGGTTAGGGTTAGTGTTAGGGTTAGGTATAGGGTTTTGGTTAGGATTAGGTTTACAGTTATGATTATTGTTAGGGTTAGGGTCAGGGTGAGTGTTACACTTAGGTTTAGGGTTACGGCTAGAGTCGGTTATGTTAAGGGTTAGGTTTTAGGGGTAGGCTTAGGGTTAGGGACACGGTAACAGTAAGGATTATGCTTTAGGTTATGGTTAGGTTTACAATAGGGCTGCGGTTATGGTTAGGTTTATAGTTAGTGTTAAGGTTAGAGTTATGCTTAAGCTTGCAGTTAGGGTTAGGTTTAGGATTACAATTAAGTTTAGGGTTTAGGTTATTGTTAGTGCTAGCATTAGGGTTATGGTTACAGTTATAGTTATTTTTATGATTATGTTTAGGGTTATGCTTAGTGTTAGATTAAGTGTTAGGGTTATGGTTAGTTTTAAAATTAGGGTTAGGTTTAGGATTGTGGTTACAGTTATGGCTATTGTTAGCATTAGGGTTAGAGTTACATTTAAGTTTAGGGTTAGGTTTAGAGTTATGGTTAGGATTACATTTAGTGTTAGGGTTAGGGTTAAGCTTAGGGTTATTGTAATAGTTAGGCTTAGGATTATGGTTAGGATAAGGTTAGGGTTAGGGTTACATTTAGGGTTAGGGTTAGTGTTAGGTTTATGCTTAGGGTAAGAATTAGGTTTAGTGTTACAGTTATGGTTAGAGCTAGTTTTAGGTTTAGGTTTAGGGTAACATTTAGGTTTAGGGTTAAGGTTATGGTTAAGGTTAGGTTTAGATTTAGGGTTATTGTTAGGTTGAGGCTTAGGGTTTATTAGTCAATCGTGTTAGAGTTTGGTTAGTGTTACGGTTAGGGCTAGGGTTAGGATTATGCTTAGAGTTAGGGTTAGGGTTATGGTTAGGGTTAGGGTTAGGGTTAGGTTTAGGTTTAGAGGCACATCTAGGGTTAGGCTTAGGTTTACGGTTAGGTTTACTGTTAGGGTTAGGATTGTGTTTACTGTTAGGGGTACAGTTAGAGTTAGAGATATATTTAAGGATAGGTTTAGGTTAAGGTTACATTTAGTGTTAGGGTTAGGGTTAGTGTTACTGTTATATTATGGTCATGGTTATAATTAGTGTTAGGGTTAGTGTAAGTGTTAAGTTCACAGTTAGGGTTACGATTATGTTTAGTGTTAGGGTTAGAGTTATGTTTAAGTTTAGGTTGAAGGTTAGGGTTACAGTTAGGTTTACATTCATTGCTAGTGTTCGGGTTAGGGTTAGCATTATGGGTACTGTTGGGGTTAGGGTTAGGTTTAGGGTTACAGTTATGATGAACATTGGCATCAGGATTAGAATTAGGGTTGCATTTAGGACTGCAGTTAGGTTTAGATTTATGGTTAGTGTTTGGGATATGAGTAGCATTATGGCTGTTAATAGTATTATTTTTAGGGTTAAGTTTATGGTTAGGATTAGGGTTACAGTTATGGTTAGGTTTATGGTTACATTTAGGGTTAGGGTTAGGTTTAGGGATATGTTTATATTTAGGGTAAGTTTTAGGTTTACGTTTAGGTTTAGGGTTACATTGGGTTAAGGTTAGGTTTAGAGTTAGGGTTAGCATTATATTTAGGGTTATGGAAAGAGCTGAATTAGGTTTAAATATAGTGTTATGGTTAAGATAAGGTTTAGAGTTACAGTTTGGGATAAGTTTACGTTTAGCATTATGGTTAGGGTTAAGATTAGGGTTACAGCTATGGTTACATTTAAATTTAGGGTTAAGTTTAGACTTTGGATTCTAGGTACTTTTTGCGTTAGGATTAGAGTTACAGTCACAATTATGGTTATGATTTTTAGGGTTAGGGTTAGGTTTGGGTTTAGTGTTATGGTTAGGTTTATGATTAGGGTTTATATTAGGGTTATGGTTACGGTTAGGGTTAAGTTTAGAGTTACTTTAATGTCAGTGTTATGGTTAGGGTTACGGTTAGGTTTCAGGTTAGGTTTAGTATTAGGGCTAGTTATGGCTAGGGTAAGGGTTACATTAAGTGATAGGGTCAGGCTTAGGGTTAGTGCTAGAGTTAGGGTTACATTTAGGGTTAGGGTTAGGGTTACTGTTAGGGTTAGGGACATGTTTTTAGTTAGGGTTAAGCTTTGGGATAGGGTTTGGGTTACTGGTAGGGCTTCAATTGCAGTTAGGTTTAGTGTTAGTGTTAAGGTTAGAGTTAGGCTTAGGGTTACTCTTAGGGTAAGGTTTAGGTTTACAGTTATGCCTAGGTTTGGGGTTAGGGTTAACTTTAGGGTTAGGGTTAGGGTTACAGTTATGTTTATGGATATGATTAGGATTAGGGTTATGTTTAGGATTAGATTAAGGGTTTGGTTTATGGTTCATTTTACAGTTAGAGTTATGATTAGGTTTAAGGTTATGGTTACGGTTAGGGTTATCGTTAGGGTTAGAGTTTAAGTCTAGTGTTCGGGTTAGGGTTATGGTTAGAATTACGTTTTGTGTTATGGTTAGGTTTAGTGTTAGGGTGATAGAGTTAGAATTATGTTTCGGTTTAGGATAGGGTTATGATTAGGGCTCGTGTTAGAGTTAGTTTTCTGCTTAGGGTTATTGTTACAGTATGGGTTAGGGCTAGTGCTAGGGTTAGGTTTATGGTAACATTTAGGTTTTCAGTTAGGTTTAGTTATGGTTAGGTTTAGTGCTAGAGTTATGGTTAGGGTTAGACTTGTGATTTCAGTTAGGTTTAGGATTAAGACTAGGGTTTGGGTTAGTTTGACAGGGTTAGGGTTAAGATTACTCTTAGTGTTAAGGTTAGGGTTAGGGTCACATTTAGGGTTATGGTTAGGGTTCAGGTTAGAGTTACAGTTAGGGTTAGGTTTAGATTTATGGCTAAATTGCAGTTAGGGTGAGGATTAGGATTAGGGTAAGGGTTACCATTAGGGTCAGTTTTAGGGTTAAAGTTATGTTTACATTTAGGTTTAGGTTTAGGGTTACGGTTATGGTTATGCTTAATATTTGGATTAGGGTTAGGGTTGTGGGTACTGTTAGTGTTAGGGTTAGTGGTAGGGTGAGTGTTAGGATAACATTTAGGTTTAGGGTTAGTGCTAGGGTTAGGGTTAGGTTTAGGGTTGTGGGTACTGTTAGTGTTAGGGTTAGTGGTAGGGTGAGTGTTAGGATAACATTTAGGTTTAGGGTTAGTGCTAGGGTTCGGTTATGTTTAGGGTTACATTTAGGGTTAGGGTTATTGAGGGTTCATGTTATTCTTAGGGTTAGGTCTAGGATTTCGTCTCAGGTTAGGATTATGTATAAGGTTACGATTAGCATTAGGGTTACAATTAAGGTTACATTTAGTGTTAGGGTTCAGGTTAAGATTATGGGTACTGCTAGGATTAGGGTTAGGTTTACGGTTAGGATTAAGTTTAAGGTTCGAATTTGGGGTACAGGCAGTGCTGCAGTTAGTGTTAGAGTTAGGGTTAGGTTAAAGTTTACAATTAGGTTTAGGTTTAGCATTACATTTAGGGTAAGGATTTCTTAGGTTTAGGTTTATGCATAAGATTAGAGTTAGGCTTAGGTTTAAGGTTAAGGTTATGGAGATGGCTGGATTGGGTTTGGGGTTAAGGTTACAGTTATGGTTAGGCTTATGGTTCTGGTAAGCTTAGGGTTAGGGTTAGGGTTACTGTTAGTGTTTGGGCTAGGTTTACTGTTAATATTATTATTGTTAGGGTTAGTGTTAGGGTTAGGTTTATGGTTACAGTTATGGCTATGGTTATGATTAGAGATAGGGTTATGTTTAGGTCATGGTATAGGGTTAAGGTTAAAGTTATGTTTAAGTTTAGGTTTAGGGTTAGGTCAAGGGATAAGTTTAGGTTTAGGGTTAAGTGTACTGTTAGGGTTAGTGTTATGTTTAGGGTTAAGTTTACAGTTACAGTTAGTGTTAGCATTAGAGTTAGGGTTAAGTTTAGGGCTAGGGTTAGTGTTAGGTTTAGGGATAGGGATACAGTTACAATTAGGGTCACACTGAGGGTTAGTGTTAAGGCTATGGTTAGGGCTGTAGTTACGGTTAGGTTGAGAGTTAGGGTTATGGTTAGGGTTATGTTTAGGATTACATTTAGGTTTAGGCTTACAGTTAGGGTTAGGGTTAGGGTTACTGTTAGGTTTACGATTAGGTTTCAGATTAGGGTTATGTTTAGGGTTTATGGTTAGGGTTAGAGTTACGTTTAAGGTTACAGTTAGGTTTAGGGTTATGTTTAGGATTAGGGTCACTTTGGCTTAAGGTTAAGGTTAGGTTTATTATTATGGCTGGGTTAGGTTTACAGTTTGGGTTAGGGTTAGCATTACATTCAGTGTTGAGGTCAGAGTTAGGCTTAGGATTATGGTTAGTGTTAGTTTTAGGGTTAGCATTACATTTACAGTTATGGCTATGGTCATCATGAGGGCTAGGGTTACATTTAGGTTTAGGGTTAGTGATAGATTTAGAGTTACGTTTAATATTAAGGTTAGAGTTAGGGATAGGGATACATTTAGGGTTAGGGTTAGGAGTATGGTTAGGGTTACTGTTAGTGTTAGGGTTAAGGTTAGGTTTTTTGTTAGGGTAAGGGTTATGGTTACGGTAATAGTTAGGTCTAGAGTTAAGTTCATTGTTAGGGTTTCTTAGGGTTATGTTTAAAGTTAGAGTTGGGGTTAGAGTTATGTTTAGGAATAGGAATAGGATTAGGGTTAGGGTTATGTTTACAGTTATATGCCTTATAGGTTTATCATTAGTGAGAATGTTAGGGTTACAGTTAGGGTTAGGGTTCAGGTTTGGTTTAGGGTAAAGTTTAGTGTTAGGGTTTTTTTTTAAACTTTATATTATGATTAGGGTTAGGGTTACTGCTATGTTTAGTTTTTGGGTTCAGGTTTGGGTTAGGGTTACGTTTAGTTTTACAGTTAGGATTTGGCTTAGGGTTATGGTTAGACTTATGGTTAGGGTTATGTTTAGGATTATAGTTATGTTTAAGTTTAGGGTTAAAGTTAAAGTTACGGTTAGGGTTACATTTAATGTTAGGGTTAGGGTAAGGATTAAGGGAACTGTTGGGTGTAGGTTTAGGTTTAGGATTAGGATTACAGTTAGGGTTAATAATAGGTTTATGGGTAGGGGTGCGGTTAGGTTTAAAGTCAGGATTTGGATTAGTGTTAAGTTTACAGTTACTTTTAGGTTTAGGTTTATGACTAGGGTTTGGTTACTTATGGTTAGGGTTCTGGTTAGGATTAGAGTTAGGGTTAGTGTTAAGGTTAAGTTTACATTTAGGGCTGGGGTAGGTTTAGGGTTAGCGTTATGCTTAGGGTTATGTTCATTCTTATGTTTATACTTAGTATTAGCATTAGGGTTAGGGTTAAGTTTAGTGTTAATGTTAGTGTTAGGGTTACATTTAAGAGGACACTTAGGTTTAGGGTTAGGTGTAGAGTTAGGGTTAGTGTTATGGTTAGAGTTGGGTTTAGGTTTACGGTTAGGTTTACAGTTAGGGTTAGCATTAAGGTTAGATTTAGGGTTACAGTTAGCGTTAGAGTCACATTTAAGGATAGGTTTAGAGTTAAGTTTACGATTAAGTTTATGTTTAGTGTTAGTGCTAGTGTTTTAGATACTGTTAGGTTTAGGGTTAAGGTTACATTTATGGTTAACATTAGGTTTAGGGTTACAGTTAGTGCTAGGGTTATGGTTTCACTTTGGGTTACCTTTAGTGTTACTTTTAAGGGTTAGGGTTAAGGACAGGGTTATTGTTAGGGTAGGTTTAAGGTTAGGATCACGGTTAGAATTATTCTTATTGTTCCAGTTAGGGTTATGTTTAGGGTTAGGTTTGGGATTACAGTTATAATTATGGCTATTGTTATGATTAGGGTTAGGATTAAGGTTAGGCTTAGGGTTAGGTTTATGTTAGATTTATGTCTAAGGTTAGGGTTAGGATTATGGATACAGTTAGGGTTATTGTTAGTACAGATAGGTTTACTGTTACTGTTAGGGTTAGGGTTAGGGTTATGTTTAGTGTTAGAGTTAGGGTTAGAGTTAAGTTTAGAGTTAGGGTTAGGGTTAGGGATAAGGACATGGTTGCAGTTATTGTTAAGATTTAGGTTAGTGTTAGGCTTATGGTTAGTGCTGCTGTTATATTTAGGGATAGGGTTATATTCAGAGTTAGGCTTAGGATTACGGTTAGGTTTACTTTTAGGGTTAGGGTTAGTGTTACTGTTATAGTTGTGGTCATGGTTCTGATTAGTGTTAGAGTTACCATAAGGGTTAGTGTTTTCGTTAAGTTTACAGTTAGGTTTCAGATTAGGGTTATAGCAGGGTTACTGTTAGGTTTAGTGTTAGGATTAGAGTTACATTTAAGTTCAGGATTACATTTAGGTTTACATTTGAGATTTTTAGTTTAGGATTAGGGTTAGGATTACAGGTATTTTGGGCTTAGGGTTAGGGTTTTGGTTATGGTTACAGTTATGGTTATAGATATGATTAGCGTTAGGATTACAGTTAGGGTTAGATTAAGAGTTGGGTTTATGGTTCATTTTATAGTTAGAGTTATGATTAGGGTTAGGGTTGCAGTTAAGGTTAGGGTTAGGGTTAGGTTTAGAATTATGTTTATTGTTAAGGTTAGGTTTAGCATTAGGGTTATGTTTAGATTTAGATTTATGCTTCTGGTTAGGGTATGGTTATGGGTAGGGCTCATGTTAGAGATACTTTTATGCTTAGGGTTACTGTTACAGTTACAGGTAAGGTTAGTGTTAGGGTTAGGTTTACGGTAACATTTAGGCTTTCAGTTATGGTTTGGTTTAGGGTTAAGTTTAAGGTTAGGGTTAGGGTTAGTTTTACACTTAGGTTTAGATTTAGGGTTAAGGTTAGGGTTAGGATTAGGGTTATGTTTATGGTTAAGGTTAGAGTTAGCCTTTTCATTAAGATTAGGGTTAGGGTTTGGTTTAGGTTTAGAGTTATGGTTAGGGCTAGGGTTACATTTACAGTTAAGGTTAGGTTTAGGGTTACAGTTATGGTGAGACAGGGTTCAGTTTATCATTAGGGGTAGGGTTAGAGTTCATGTTAGGGTTATTTTTAGGGTTAGTATTTGGTTTACGTTTAGGGTTAGGGTTATGGTTACAGTTAGGGTTTGGGTTAGGATTATGATTATGCTTAGCGTGAGAGTTATTGTTAGGTTTAGTGTTAGAGTTAGCTATATGGTCAAGGTTATGGTTATTGTTAATGTTACATTTAGGCTTAGGTTAGGTTTATGTTTAGGCTTATTTTTATGGTTACGCTGAGAGTTAGGGTTAAGTTTTGGTTTAGGGTGAGATTTAGGGTTATCGTTAGGGTTTTGCTGAATAGGGTTAGCAAAAGTATTATGGGTTTTGATAGGTTTAGGAATAGGTTTATGTTTACGCTTAGTGTTAGGGTTAAGTTTTAGGATAAGGTTATGGTTAGGTTTAGGCTTAGAGTTAGGTTTATGATTAGAGTTAGGTGTAGTTTTAAATTTAGGTTTAGGATTAGGGTTATGTTTAGGGTTAGGCTTAGGGTTAGAGATAGTGTTAGGGTTAGAGTTAAGTTTATGGTTAGGGTTAGGGTTAGGTTTAGCATTACATTACCTTAATGGCTAGGGTTACATTTACGTTTAGTTTTAGGTTTAGTTTAACTGTTACGGATAGGGTTATTTAGGGTTAAGGTTAGCGTTAGGTTTAGGGTTAGAGTTACGGTTATGGCTAGGGTTACATTTTCGTTTATGGTTAGGCTTAGGTTTGAGGTTTTGGTGAGATAAGTTATGTTTAGGGTTAGGGTTGTGTTTAGGATTAAAGTTTGGCTTAGGCTTCAGGTTAGGAATATTTTTAGGTTTAGTTTTACTTTTACATTTAGGTTTATGGTTATGGTTTGGCTTATAGTTACAATTAGGGTAATGGTTGGGATTAGTATTGTGATAATTCCTAGGCTTACTGTTAGATTTATGCTTGTGGTTAAGGTAAGGGTCCAGGTAAATGTTAGGTCTAGGTTTAGGGTTAGGGTTATTGTTATGGTTACAGTTATGTTTATGGTTATGATTAGTGTTATGATTATGTTTTGTGTTATGGTAAGGGTTAGGATTATGGGCAGGTTTATGGTAAGGGTTATTTTTAGGATTAGGTTTAGGGTTATGTTTAAGTTTAGGGTTAAGTTTAGAGGTCCATTTAAAGTTATGGTTAGGGTTAGGATTAGCATTAGGATTATGCTTAGTGTTAGTTTTAGGGTATGGTTACAGTTACAGTTACAGCTAAGGCTATGATTAGGGCTAGGGTTACATTTAGTTTTATACAGTTAGGTATATGCTTAGGTTTTCATTTAAGGTTACAACTAGGGTTAGGTTTAGTGTTACAGTTAGGGTTAGTTTTAGGGTTAGTGTTTGGGTTATGGTTATGGTTAGATTGAGGTTTAGGGTTACATTTAGTTATACAATTACATTTAGATTAGGGGTTGGGTTAGGGTTATGGCTAGTGTTAGGTTTAGTTTTAGAATTAATTTAAGGTTAGATTTAGTATTAGGGTTAGGTTTAGAATTAGGCTTACAGATAACCCCTATGCTTCAGGTTAGGGTTAGAGTTAGGGATGTGGTTAATGTTACTGTTATTTTTATGGTTACATATAGCATTAGGCTTATAGTTAGGTTTATGGTTACAGTTACACTTAGGGTTAAGGTTATGTTTAGCTATATGGTTAGGGTTTATTGTCATGATTAGGGCTATGATAACAGTTACAGTTAGGGTTAAGTTTAGGGTTACATTTAGTGTCAGGGTTACTTAGGGTTGGGGTTATTGGTTTTTTTTTTGCTCCAAATGCCTTCAGGGCATGATTGGCTGGCTTGAGTTGTGGGGATCGAACCACAGCAACCTGAGCCTCATTGTTTTGTTGAAGCAGCCACTTAATGAACTGAGCTAAGGGGCAGGCCCCCAGGGTTAGGGTTATTGTTAGCATAAGAGTTAGGGTCAAGTTTAGGGTTAGGGTTAGGTTTTGGGTTAGGGTTACAGTGAGGGTGTGGGTTAGGGTTATGTTCACCATTAGGGGTAGAGTTAGGGGTATGTTTATGGTTATCATTAGTTTTAAGATTAGGCTAGGCTTAGGGTTATGTTTACAATTCTTTCTGTGGTTATGATTAGGGTTAGGTTTACAGTTTGGTTTAGGTTTAGTTTTAGGATTATGGTTAGGTTTATGGTTTGGGTTGCAATTAGGGATATGGTTAGTGTTACTGCTAATTTTAGGGTTAGGGTTACACTTTGATTTAGGTTTATGGTGAGTGTTAGGCTTAAGGTTCTGGTTAGGTTTAGGTTTAGGGTTAATTTTAGTGTTAGCATTTGAATTAAGTTAACAGTTAGGGTTTGGGTTAGAATTATGCTTAGGGTTAAGCTTATTGTTAGGGTTATGGTTAGAGTGAGGGTTAGGTTTAGGGTTAGTGTTAGGTTTAGATTAAGTTTAGGTTTAGGGTTATATTTAAGGTTAGTTTAAGGGTTAGAATTACTTTTAAGGTTAGCGCTAGAGTAAAGGTTACCTCTAAGGTTAAGTTTAGTGTTATGGTTAGGGTTAGGGTAAGGTTTCGTGTTATATTTAGGTTATGCTGCTAGAGTTAGGAATAGTGTGAGGGTTATGGTTACTATTAGGGTTATTGTTAGTTTTAGAGTTAGGATAGTGTTAGCATTAGAATTCGGGTTACATGTAGTTGTAGGGTTAGGGTTATGGTTAGGTTTTGGGTTATGGATATGGTTAGGGTTACAGTTATTGTTAGTGTTAGGTTTAGGTTCAGGGTTATGGTGAGGGGTAGGGTTATGGTTACAGTGAGATTTGGGTTTACATTTAGGGTTAGGATCCAGTTTAGGGTTAGGGTTAGTGTCAGTGTGACATTTGCAGTTAGGGCTAGGGTTAGGTTTATTTTTAGTGATAGGGTTAGGGTTAGAGTTAGGTTTAGGTTATGAGGTTTATGGTTAGGATTAAGTTTAGGTTTACAGTTATGGTTAAGGACAGTTTTATGGGTAGGATTAAGTTCAGTGTTAATCTTAGGTTTAGATTTAGGGTTTCGTTTATCATTAGGGTTAGGGTTAGGGTTATGGTTCGGGTTAGTGCTATGGTTAGTGTTAGGGTCACAGTTACACTGAGGATTATGGTTACAGTTAGGGTTCAGGTTAAGTTTATGATTAGTGATAGGGTTAGTGTTAGGGTTAGACTTAGCTTTACAGTAAGAGTTAGGGTTATGGTTAAGCTTAGATTTATGGTTAGGTTTATCATTAGGTTTGCTGTGAGGGTTAGGTATACAGTTCGGGATATGGTTAAGGTTAGGGTTATGGTTAGGGTTATGATTAGCATTAGGTTTTGGGATACAGCTAGGGCTGACATTAGGGATAAGTGTATGGTTCGGTTTATGGTTCAGGTTAGGTTTACTAATAGGATTATGATTAGTTTTAGGGTTACTGTTCAGGTTATATTTAATGCTAGTGTTAGTGTTAGGGTTACTGGTACTGTTAGTGTAAGGGTGTTAGTATTAGGTTTAGTATAATGATTACAGTTACAACTATGTTTATGATTAGGTTTAGGTTTATGCTTAGGTTTAGGGTTAGGTTAATGGGTAGAGTCAGTTTTAGAGTTTTGATTAAGTTTAAGTTTAGGGTTAGTGTTTGGTTTAGCATTAAGGTGAGGGTTAGGATTATGCTTTGGGTTAGGGTTAGTGTCACGGTTATGGTAGGGTTAGTGTTAGGGTTAGGTTTACAGCTCGATATGCAGTTAGACTCCCAGTTAGGTTTAGGGTCAAGGTTAGGTTTACAATTAGGGTTAGGGTTACAGTTATGGATAGGGTTGGTGCTAGAGTTAGAGTTATGTTTAAGGTTAGGGTTAGATTTAGATTTAGTATTAGAGTTATATTTAGGGGTATGGTTAGGTCTGGATTAGGTTTAAGTTTAGGGTTACAGTTAGGGTTGTTTTTAGGTTTAGATTTAGGGTTGTGTTTATGGTTAAGGATAGGGTTAGGGTGAAGTTTTGGAATACACTTATTTTTAGGGTTATGTTTAGGGCTACAGATAGGGTTAGGGCTAGTTTTGGCCTTAGTGTTAGGGTCACTCTTAGTGTTAGGGATACGGTTAGATTTAGGTTTAGGATTAGGTTTACGGTAAGTTTTACAGTTAGTTTTGATTAGTTTTAATCGGTTTCGGATTATGGTTAGGGTAGCATTAAGGTTAAAGTTATAGTTACATTGACAGTTATGTTTGTGGATATGATTAGGTTTAGGGTTACTGTTAGGGTTACGGATATGGTTAAGGTTATGCTTAGGTTTACGCTTATGGTTAGGGATAGCGTTATGGTTTGAGTTAGGGTTAGTTTTGGATTTATTTTTAAGCTTAGGATTAGTTTTAGGTTTACAGTTAGGGCTATGTTTATTGTTAGGGTTATGGTTAGGTTTAGGGTTATGGTTAGGATTAGGGCTATAGTTACAGTTCAGGTTACAGGTAAGGCTGCAGTTAGGGTTAGTTTTAGGCTTAGGTTTATGGATATTGTAAGGGTTACGTTTAGGCTTAGGATTAGGTTTAGGGTTAGGGTGAGAATTAGGGTTAGATTTAGGTTTAAGTTTAGGGTTAGGTTTGGGTTACGTTTAAGGTTAGATTTAGGTTTACAGTTATAGTTAGTGATAGAGTGAGATTTAGGGTTTGGCTTAGGATTGCAGTTAGGTTTAGGTTTAGGGTTAAGTTTAGGGTCTCGTTTAGGGTTAAGGTTAAGCTTAGAGTTAGGGTTACGTTTAGGGTCAGTTTCAGGGTTAGAATAACATTTAAGTTTAGGGTTAAGGTTAGGGTTAGTCTTAGGGTTACAGTTATGGTTATGTTTAGTGTTAGGGTTAAGTTTAGGGAGAGGGTTAGTTTTACAGATAATGTTAAGGTTAGGGCTAGTTTTAGGGTTAGGGTTAGGGTAACGTTTAGGTTTAGGGTTAGGGTTAGAGCTAGAGTTCCTTTTTCAGTTCTGGGTTATGTTTAGGGTTATGTTTATGGTTAGAGTTAATGAGGGTTAGGGTTAGGTTTAAGCTTACGATTAGGGTTAGGATTATGGATAAGTTTAGGATTAGGTTTAGGTTTATAGTTAGGATTAGGGTTAGGGTTAGAATTAGGGGTACAGGTAATGTAGCAGTTAGGGTTAGAATGACGTTTACAATTAAGTTTATGTGTAGCATTGCAGTTAGTGTAAGGGTTACTTAGGATTAGGGTTATGGATATGGTTAGAGTAAGGGTTAGGTTTAGGATTAGGGTTAGGTTTAGGGCTGGGTTAAATTTGGCGTTAATGTTGTGGTTATGGTTATGCTTATTGTTATGATTAATTTAAGGTTAGGGTTGGGGTTATGGTTAGGGATAGGCCTAGGTTTAGGGATAATGTTAGGGTTAAGACAAATGTTAGGGTTAAGGTTAGGGTTAGGTTTGGGGTTAGGATTATGGTTACAGTTACGGCTATGGTTAGTATAAGTGATAGGGTTCTGTTTAGGTTAAGATTTAGGGTTAAGATTAAAGTTGCGTTTAAGGTTAGGTTTAGGGTTAGGTCTAGGGATACGATTAGGTTTAGGGTTAAGTGTACTGTTAGGTTAGTGTTATAGTTTATTGTTAAGTTTGCCATTATGTTTATTGTTATTGTTAGAGTTATAGTTAAGTTTACAGTTAGAGTTAGGTTTAAGGTTAGGGATAGGGACATGGTTACAGTTAGGGTTATGCTTTGAGTTAGTGTTATAGTGATGGTTAGGGCTGCAGTTACAGTTGGTTTTAGAGTTAGGGTTAGGGTTAGGGTTAGGCCTAGGATTACATTTACTGTTATGGTTAGGTTTAGATTTATGGTTAGGGTTAGGGTTAGGGTTAGGGTTATTGTTAGGTTTACGGTTGGGTTTTGAATTAGGGTTATGGTTAGGGTTACGCTTAGGTTTACAGTTAGGGTTAGAGTTACTTTAAAGTTAGGGTTATGTTTAGGGTTACTTTTAGGGTTAGGGTTTCTTAGGGTTAGAGTTAAGGTTAGGGTTATTGTTATGGCTGGGTTAGGTTTGGGGTTCATGTTACAGTTGGGGTTTTGCTTAGGGTTACCGTTATTGTTAGGGTTATGGTTAGGGCTAGTGTTACGTTTAGGTTTAAGGTCAGGGTTAGGGTTAGTTTTATGGTTAGTGTTATGGTTAGGGTTAGTGTTACAGTTATAGTTATGGCTATGGTTATTATTAGACCCTGAGTTATGTTTATGTTTAGGGTTAGGGATAGAGTTAGAGTTATGTTTAAGTTTAAGGTTAGGGTTAGTTATAGGGATACGTTAACATTTAAGGTTAGGAGTATGGTTAGGGTTACTGTTAGTTTTAGAGTTACTGTTAGGGTTAAGTTTAGGTTTATTGTTAGGGTAAGGGTTATGGTTAAGGTTATATTAGGATTACGGTTGTATTAGGATTAGGGTTAGGGTTAGTGCTACCTTTAGTTTTTGGGCTTGGGTTACTGTTAGGGTTATGTTTAGGTTTATTGTTAAGGTTTGGATTAGCATAATGATTAGATTTACAGTTAAGGATTTTTTTAGGGTTAGAGTTACATTTAACTATAGGGTTAAGTTTAGAGTTATGGTTAGGTTTACATTTAATGTTAGGGTTAACGGCAGGGTTAGGATTCAGGATACTGTTGGGGTTAGGGTTATAGTTAGGGTTAAGGTTACAAATAGATTTATGAGTAGGGGTGCAGTTCGGTGTAGGTTTAGGGTTAGGGTTAGGATTGCTTTTAGTGTTAGGTTTAGGGTATGGTTACGGTTACAGTTACGGTTAGGGTTATTATTAGCACCAGGGTTACATTTAGGTTTAGTTGTAGGGTTAGTTTTATGGTTAGGTTTAGGGTTAGGGTTGTGATTAGGGTTAGGTTTCGTGTTACAGTTAGGGTTAGTTTTAGGGTTATTGTTTGCCTTAGGGCTATGGTTATGGTTAGGTTTAGGGTTAGGGTTACGTTTAAGTTTACATTTATTTTGGATTAGGCTTAGGATTAGGGTTACTGTTAGGGTTAACTTTAGTGTTAGAATTACATTTAAGTTTATGGTTAGGATTAAGGTAAGGGTTAGAAATAAGTTTACAGATAGTGCTGCGTTTAGCATTAGGGTTAGTGTTAGTGTTAGATTTTGGGTTAGGGTTAAGTTTAAGGTTATGGAGAGAGCTGAGTTTGGTTTAGGTTTAACATTACTGTTATGGTAAGGCTTAGGGTTATGGTTTGGGTTAGGGTTAGGTTTAGGTTTAGGGTTACGTTTAGGGTTAATGTTATGGTTGTGGTTATGGTTACATTTAAATTTAGAGTTAGGTTGAGACTTCGGATTAAGTATACTGTTTGCATTAGGGTTAGGATTATGGTTACAGTTTGGTTATGATTATGATAGGGTTAGGGTTAGGGTTACGGTTAGGGTTAGGTTTAGGTTTAGTGTTATGGTTAGTTTTATAGTTAGGGTTCTGATTAGGGTTATGGTTAGGTTTACAGTCACTTTTATATTTAGGTTTAGAGTTATATTAAATTTAGCATTAGGGTTAGGGTTACGGTCAGGTTTTGGGTTAGGTGTAGGATTCTGGTTACAGTTTTGGCTAGGGTAATGGTTACTTTAAGGGATAGGGTTAGACAGGGTTATTGTTAGATTTAGGGATTACGTTTAGGGTTATTGTTAGGTTTAGGGTTATTGTTAGGGTTAGAGACATGATTTCAGTTAGGGTTAAGATTTGGGTTAGGGTTAGGTTTATGGTTAAGGCTGCAACTGCAGTTAGGTTTAGTGTTAGTATTAAGGTTAGAGTTAGGCTTAGGGGTACATTTAGGGTTGGGGTTAGGGTTACAGTCATGTCTAAGTTTAGGGTTATGGTTAGCATTAGGGTTACAGTTACGGTTATAGTTATGGTTATGGATATGATTAGGTTTAGGATTACATTTAGGGTTAGATTAAGAGTTGAGTTTATGGTTCATTTTAAAGTTAGAATTATGATTAGGGTTAGGGTTACATTTACGTTTATGGTTATGATTAAGGCTAGAGTTACATTTAAGTCTAGAGTTTGGGTTAGGGTTATGGTTAGAATGTTTAATGTTATAATTAGGTTTAACATTAGGGTTACATTTAGAGTTAGAATTATGCTTATAGTTATTGTAGAGTTACGGTCAGGGCTTGTGTTATTGTTAGCTTTATGCTTAGGGTTATTGTTGCTGTTACGGTAGGGCTAGTGTTAGGGTTAGGTTTATGGTAACATTTAGGCTTTCGGTTATGTTTGTGGTTATGGTTAGCATTAGGGTTAAGTTTAGGGTTACTTTTAGGGTTAGGGTTAGTTTTACAGTTAAGTTTAGGTTTAGGGTTAAGGTTAGGGTTAGGATTAGGGTTACATTTACGGTTAACATTGGAGTTAACCTTTTCATTAAGATTAGGGTTATGGTTATGGGTAGGGTTAGGTTTAGGTCTAGAGTTATGGTTAGGGCTAGGGTTACATTTACGGTTAGGGTTAGGCTTAGGTTTATGGTTATGGTGAAACAGGGTTAAGTTTAGGGTTAGAGCTAGGATTAGGTTTAGGGTTGGGTTTAGGATTCAGGTTAGGGTTATGTTTAGGGTTAGTGTTAGGTTTACGTTTAGGGTTAGGATTATGGTCATGGTTAGGGTTCAGTTTAGGGTAGCAGTTAGGATTACTGTTTCTTAAGGTAAGGGTTTAGGTTACAGTTTGGGTTAGGTTTAGGTTTATAGCTGTCGTTAGGTCTAGGGTTACATTTATGGCTCGGTTTAGGCTTAGGGTTATGGTTATGGTGAGACTAAGGGTTACATTTATGGTTTGGGTTAGGCTTAGGGTTACAGTTATGGTGAGACATAGGGTTACGTATAGGGTTATGGTTATAGTTAAGTTTAGAGTTAGGGTTTGGGTTCAGGTTAGGGTTATTTTTAGGGTTAGCATTACTTTTATGGTTAGGGTTAGGATTATGGATATGGTTAGGTTTGTGATGGGATTAGGATTACTCTTATTGTTAGGGTTGGGTTTATGATTAGGTTTAGGGTTAGAGTTACTTTTTGAGTTTGGGTTAGGCTTAGTGTTAGGGTTATGGTTAGTGTTATGGTTGCTGTTAGGGTTAAGATAAGTGCTAGGGTTAGGGCTACAGATAGATTGGGGTTAATGTTTGAATTAGGGTTTCAGTTATGGCTGCAGTTAGGATTAGTGTTAAGGTTGGGTTTAGGGATACGGTTAGGGTTTATGTTTAAGTTTATGTTTAGGGTTAAGGTTAGGTTTAGGATTATGGTTAGGGTTAGGGTTATGGTTACAGTTACATTCATGTTTATGATTAGTGTTAGTGTTATATTTAGGTTTATGTTATGGTTAGATTTACATGAATGGTTATGTTTAGGGTTAGTGTTAGGGTATCAGATAAGGTTATGGTTACTGTTATTGTTAAGTTTAGGTTTAGGTTCAGAGTTACTGTGTGGGTTACACTTACGTTTACGGTGAGAGTTGGATAAACATTTAAGGTTAGGGTTAAGTTTAGAGTTAGGGTTAGGGTTAGTGTGACATTTACAATTAGGGTTAGATTTCAGTTTATGGCTAGTGATAGGATTAGTGTTAGGGTTATGTTTCAGTTTTCAGTTAGGGTTAGGGTTCATGTTAGGGTTATGGTTAGGTCTAGGGATGGATTTATATATGGGTAGGGTTAGGTTTAGTGTTATGCTTATTCTTAGAGTTAGGGTTATATTTATGGTTAGGGTTAGAGTTACGTTTATTGTTAGGATTCTGTTTAGTGTTATCATTAGTTTTAGGGTTACAGTTACACTTATTTTTACAGTTACAGTTAGGATTATGGTTATGGTTAGTGATAGGGTTAGGTTTAGTTTTTTGGGTTGACTTTACAGTCAAGCTTAGGATTAGTGTTAAAATTAGGGTTACAGTTAGGTTTACTGTGAGGGTTAGGTTTACAGTGAAGGTTATGGTTACGGTTAGGGCTATGGTTAGGGTTTTGGTTATGTTTAGATTTTTGGTTATGGTTAAGACTGCGTGAGGGTTAGGTTTAGTGTTATGTTTATGGTTCGGTTTCTGGTTATATTTAAAATTACGGTTTGGGTTAGGGTTACGGTCTACGTTACACTTTTTTGTGTTAGGGTTAGGGTTAGGGTTACTGATACTGTTAGTGTTAGGGTTAGTTCTAGTGTCAGGGCTAGGATAACAGTTACGGTTATGGCTATATTTATGATTAAAGTTAAAGTTATGGTTAAGTTTAGGGTTAGTTTATGTTTAGAGTTAGGCTTAGAGTTTTGGTTAATGTTAAGGTTAGCGTTAGTTAGTGTTTGAGTTAGTGTAATGTTTATGTTTAGAATTATGCTTCAGGTTAGGGTTAGGGTTAGGTTTATGAATAGTGTTAGATTTAAGGTTAGGCTTATGGTTAGATTTAGGGTTATGGTTAGGTTTACGGTTCAATTTAGAATTAGGTTTAGGGTTACGAATATGGATGGCGTAGGGTTAGTGCTAGGGTTACAGTTACATTTAAGGTTATGGTTAGGTTTAAGTTTAGTATTAAGGTTTCAGTTAGGGGTATTGTCAGGCCTGGGTTAGGTTTAGGTTTAGAGGTACAGTAGGGGTTAGTCTTAGAGTTATAGTTAGGCTTAGGGTTAGGTTTAGGATTAGGGTTACGTTTATGGTTAAGGTTAAGGTTAGGGTGAGATTTCTGATTCCACTTAGTGTTAGGTTTAAGTTTAGGCCTACAGTTAGGGTTAGGGCTAGGGTTAAGGTTAGGGTTACTCTTAGGGTTAGTGTTAGGGTAAGTTTTAGGGTTAGAGTTAGAGTTATGCCTATGGTTATGATTAGGGTTAGGGTTATGGTTGGTTTTAAGTTTAAGGTTAGGTTTAAGCTAAGTTTTAATGTTAGGATTGTGATTAGGCATTGGTTTATAGTTAGGGTTGGGGTTAGGGTTAGAGTGATGTTTAAGGTTAGGGTTAGGGTTAGGGTTACCGTTACGATTAGTGTTAGGGTTAGGACTATGGTTAGCATTAATTTTAGGTTTAGGGTTGCTGTTAGGGTTAGAGTTAGTGTTAAGTTTAGGTTTAGTGTTGGGTTTATGGTTACAGTGGCAGTTAAGGTTGTTATGATTAGGTTTAGGATTATGGTTAAGGTTAAGGTTAGAGTTAGGGTTATGTTTAGGTTTATGTTATGGTTAGGATTATGCTTAGGGTTACCATTATGGTTGGAGTTAGGGTTAGGTTTAGGGTTAATCTTAGGGTTACATTTACAGTTAAGTTTAGGGTTAGTGTTAGCCATTTGGTTAAGTTTAGGGTTATGCTTAGCGTTAGGTTTAGGGTTACAATTACAGTTATGGCTAGGGTTACATTTACGGTTAGGGTTAGGGTAGGGTTAGGATTAGAATTACACTTCGGCTTAGGTTTAAGTTTAGGGTTAAGGTTAGAGTTAGAGTTAGTGTTAGGTATATGATTAGGGTTATGGTTATTGTTTTTTGTTTTTTTTTAAGGAACAGGGGCTTGAACTCAGACCCTTGTGTTTGCCATTCAAGCACTTATCCTACTGAGCCATCTCCCCAGCCAGGGTTATGGTTATTGTTAATGTTATGTTTAGGCTTAGGTTAGGTTTAGGTTAGGCTTAGGTTTAGGTTAGGCTTATGGTTACTGTTACTATGAGAGTTAGGGCTACATTTAGGTTTAGTGTGAGATTTAGGTTTAGGGTGAGTTTTAAGTTTATGGTTAGGGTTAACCTTAGGGTTACGGTGAGGGTTATTCTTAGGGTTACGTTTAGGGTTGGTGTTAGAGTTAGGGATATGGTTAGTGTTAGAGTTAGGGTTACCATTAGGGTTAGTGTTAAGAATAGGGTTACAGTTACAATTACATCTGTGGTTATGATTAGGTTTCAGGTTATGGTTAGTTTTAGGTTTAGGTTTAGGGTTATGGTGAGGTTTAGTTTAATGTTTAGGATTATGGTTAGAGTGAGGTTTAGGGTTAGGATTATTGTTAGGTTTTTGATTAGGATTAAAGTTAGGTTTAGAGTTACATTTAGTGTTAGGTTTAGGGTTAGAATTACATTTAAGTTTAAGTTTAGAGTTAGGGTTATGGTTAAGTTTGCTTTTACTGTTATGGTTAATGCTAACATTAGGGTTGTGATTAGGTTTACTGTTAGGGTTAGGATTACTCTTGAGGTTACTGGTACTGTTAGTTTTAGGGTTAGTGTTAGAGTTAGGATTACGGTTAGTATTAGTGTTAGAATTAGAGTTTTGTGTAGGTCGGCGGTTAGGGTTAGGATTAGGGCTAGGGTTACAGATATGGTTAGCATTACGGTTATTGTTAGGGTTAGGTTTAGGTGCAGGGTTAGGCTGATGGTTATTTTTATGATTACAATGAGAGTTGTGTTTATGTTTAGTGTCAGGGTTAAGCTTTGGGTTAGGGTCAATGTAACATTTACTGTTAGGATTACTGTTTATAGTTAGGCTTATGGTCAGTGATAGGGTTGTATTAAAATTAGGTTTAGGTTTTTGGTTAGGGTTAGTGTTAGGGTTAATTTTAGGATTATGGTTAGTGTTAGGGATAGGTTTACAGGTAGTTAGGTTTAGTTTTTCGCTTAGGGTTAGAGTTAGTGTTACATTTATGGCTAGTGTTAGGGTTACAGATATGTTTTGGGTTCAGGTTAGTGCTATGGTTAGTTTTAGGGTTACATTGTACTTAGGGTTATGGTTACAGTTAGGGTTAGGGTTAGGGTTATGATTAGTGATAGGGGTAGGGTTAGGGTTATTTTTAGCTTTATGGTTAGGGTCAGGGTTAGGGTTCAGCTTAGGGTTACAGTTAGGGTTAGGGTTAGTTTTACAGTGAGAGTTAGGTTTATGGTTAAGATTACTGTTAAGGTTAGGGTTATGGTTAGTGTTAAGTTTGTTTTCTGGTTAGGTTTAGGTTTTGGTTAAGACTAGGGCTGCCATTAGTGTTAGGTTTAGCATTAGGTTTATGGTTTGGACTAGGGTTACATTTAGGGTTAGGCTTAGGGTTAAGTTTACTATTAATGCTATATTTAGTGTTAGTGTTAGGTTTAGGGTTAGGGTTACTTATACCGGTAGTGTTATGGTTAGTGTTACTGTTAGGGTTAGGATTGCGGTTAAAGTTTCAGCTATGTTTATGATTAGGGTTTACAGTTAGGTTTAGGGTGATTTTATCGTTAGGGTTAGGCTTACAGTTTCAGTTAGGGTTAGGGTTAGGGTCATGCTTACAGTTAGATTTATGGTTATGGTTAGGATTATGGTTGGGGTTAGGGTACGTTTAGAGTTATGTTTAAGTTTAGGGTGAGTATTAAGTTTACAGTAAGGGTTACATTTACTGTTAGGTATAGGGTTAGGGTTAGGGTTACCAGTAATATTAGGGTTATGTTTAGAGTTTGGGTTAGGGTTGGGATTAGAGTTAGGGCTAAATTTCAGGTTACAGGTAGGAATGCAGTTAAGTTTAGTGTTAATTTTCAGGTTACAGATATTGTTAAGATTACGTTCAGGCTGAAGGTTAGATTTAGGGTTAGGCTTAGGTTCACGGTTGTGGTGAGACAGGGTTAGGATTAGGGTTAGGTTTGGGTTACGTTTAAGTTTAATTTTATGTTTAGGGTTATTGATATGATAGGGTTAGGTTTAGGGTTTTGGTTAGGTTTACAGTTAGGGTCAGGTTTAGGGTTAATGATAGGTTTGTGGTTAGGTTTATGGTTAGGATTAGGTTTATATTTAGGTTTAAGTTTACATAATTTAAGGGTTACTGTTAGAGTTACGTTTACAGTTGTTAAGTTTAGGGTTAGAGTTAGCATTTTGGTTAAGTTTAGGGTTATTGTTAGTGTTAGTGTTTGGTTTAGGTTTAGAGTTGTGGTTAGGGTTAGGGTTACATTTATAGTCAGGGTTTGGCTTAGGGTTATGGTTGTGATGAGACTTAGTGTTTAGTTTAGGGTTAGGGCTAGGGTTAGAGTTAGGGTTAGGGTTCAGGTTAGGGTTATGTTTAGGTTAAGTGTTAGGTGAATGGTAAGGGTTAGGTTTATGATTACAGTTAGTGTTTGTGTTAGAATTACAATTATGCTTTTAGGATTAGTGTTAGAGTTCATGTTAGGTTTATGTTTAGTGTTAGTGTTACTTTTACAGTTAGGGATTACACTCAGTTTTAGGGTTAGATTTAGGGTTATACTTAGGGTTAGGGTTAAAGTTAGGGTTAGGGTAAATTTTAGGGTTATGGTTAGGTTTATGTTAAGGTTTAGGATTAGGGTTAGGGTTACACTTAGGGTTACGGTTAGGTTTAGGTCTACATTTAAAATTATGATTAGTTATAGGTTTAAGATTAGGATTACGTTTAATTTTTCGGGTTAGGGTTAGGTTTACTGTTATGGCTAAGGTTTTGATTAGGGTTAGGTTTAGCTGTAGAGTTAGGGTTATGCTTATATTTATCATTACCATTACGATTAGGGGTATGTTTAGTGTTACAGTTAGTGTTAGGGTTAGGATTACAATTTGGGTTAGAGTTATGGTCACAGTTAGGGTTAGGTTTAGGTTTATGCTTACTGATAGTTTTAGGGTTAGGATTATGGTTAAGGTTAGGTTTTGGGTTAGGGTTAGGTTTAGGGTTTGGTTTAGTGACACAGTTACATTTAGATATAAACTTTCATTTAGGGTTAAGGTTATGGTTAGGCTGCGGCTATTGTTAGGTTTAGTTTTAGGGTTAGGTTTAGGTTTAGGGTTAGGCTTAGGGTTAGGTTTATGTTTAGGATTCGGTCTAGTGTTAGGCTTATGGTTAACTTAGTGTTAGGATCACGCTTAGTGTTAATGTTAGATTTAAGGTTACCACTAAGTTTAAGGTTAGGCTTAGCATTACATGTTAGAGTTAGTGTTAATTTTCATATTGGGGTTAGAGTTGAGGTTACAATTATGGTTATGGTTAGGATTAGGGTTATGGTTACAGTTAGGCTTACATTTAGTGTTAAGCTTATTGTTAGGGATAGGTTTACAGGTACTTTTAGGGTTACACATAGGGTTATGTTTAGGTTTGCAGTGAGAATTAGGGTTAGTGTTAGAATTAAGGTTACTGTTAGAACTACGTTTAGAGTTAGAGTTAGGGTTCCATTTAGGGATATGTTTAGCGTTATGGATAGGGTTAAGGTTAGGTTTAGTTTAGGGTTAGTGTTAACTTAGGGTTAGGGTTATGGGTAGTTTTAGGGTAACTTAGTGTTAGGTTTAATGTCAGGATTAATGTTTAGTTTAGGGTTGGGGTCAGTGTTAGGGTTAGGTTTATGATTACGGTTACAGTTAAGGCTATGCTGTGGGATACTGTTGGTTAGTGTAAGGGTTACAGTTAGGGCTAGGCTTACAGTTTCAGTTACAGTTATATTTAGTTTTACATGTACGATTAGTGTTAGGTTTATGGTTAGGGTTAGGAACACCATTACATTTAGAGTTATACTTTGGTTTAGAGTTATGGTTAGGGCTGCGGTTATGATTAGGTTCATGGTTAGGGGTACAGTTGAATTTAAGCTTTGGTTAGGATTAAGGTTAGGGTTAAGTTTAGGGTTAGGCTTTCGGTTAGGGTTAGGGTTATGATTACACTTAGTGTGCTGGTTATGGTTACGGTCATGCTTAGGTTTAGGTTTAGGGTTAGGGTTAGGTTTCAGGTTGGGATTAGGGCTGGTGTTAAGGTCACATAGTTATTGTTATAATTAGATTTAGTTTTACAGTTAGTGTCAGGTTTAATGTTACGGTTAGGGTTACAGGTACTGTTAGGGTTAGGGTTAGGTTTCAGATTAGGGTTACATTTAGAATTAAGTTTAGGGTTAGAATTATGGTTACACTTCGGGCTGTGGTTAGGGTTAGGTTTAAGGTTAGGATTAAGGTTAGGATTATGGTTACATTTAGAGTTAGGTTTAGGTTTAGGGTTAGTGTTAGGGTTAGTGTTTCATTTACAGTTAGTGTTTGGTTTTGGGTTACTGTTAGGGTTATGGTTACATAGGGTTAGGGTTAGAGTTAGTGATAGGGTTAAGGTTCGGGTTAAGGTTAGGTTGAGAATTAGGGTTAGTTTTACAGTTAGGGTTAGGATTAAAATTAGGGTTACAGTTAGGTTTTATGTTAGGGTTAGGTTTACAGTTATATTCCGTGATAGGTTTAGGGTTAGGGTTAGGTTTAGGGACACAGATACTTTCAGGGTTATGTTTACAGTCAGGGTTAGGGTTACAGTTTGGGCTGAGGTTATGATTAAGTTTAGGGTTTGTGTTAAAGTTAGAGTTAATTTTAGGGTTATGGTTAGGGTTAGGGTTACAGTTAAGTTTATATTTTTGGATAAGGTTAGGGTTAGGGTTACGGTTACATTTATGGTTATGGTTAGGGTTTGGGTCAGTGTTACATTTAGGGCTAGCATCAGGATTATGCGTAGGGTTAGGGTTAGAATTAGTGTTATGGTTAGTGTGAGGGTTAGGGTTATAGTTACATTTAGGTTTCAGATAAGTTTAGGTTTACAGTTAGTTTTACTGTGAGGGTTAGGGTTATTGTTACTGTTAGTATTAAAGTTAGGTTTAGATTTACAAAATGATAGAGTAAGTTTTAGGGTTACATTTAGGGTTATGTTTAATGTTCGGTTTAGTTTTACAGTTGAGATTACAGGTACATTTGTGGTAAGTGTTAGTTTTAGGGTTAGATTTATGGGTAGAGTTTGGGTTAATGTTAGTAGTAGGGTTATGTGTAGGGCTGCAGTTAGGGTCAGTTTTATGGTTATGGTTAGCAATATGCATAGGATTATGGTTTTTATTAGTGTTCCATTTACTGTTAGATATAGGGTTAGGATTAGGGTTATGTTTAGGGTTAGTGTTAGGGTTACATTTAGAGTTATGGTTAGGGTTATGTTCATATTTATCGCTTAGGTTCGGTTAGGGTTTGGGTTACTTAGGTTTATGGTTAAGGTAAGGGTTAGAGTTAGCATTTGGGTTAAGGTTAGATTTATGGTTAGGGCTTTGCAAGGTTCAGTTTTAGCATTATGGTTAGGGTTAGGCTTAGGATTATAGTTTCAGTTACAGTAAGTGTTAGGGTTAGCATTATGCTTCAGATTAAGGTTAGAGTAAGGTTTAGTTATGGTTCTGGTTATGATTAGGCTTTGGGTTAGGTTTAACTTTATGGTTATGGTTAGAGTTCTGCTTAGGAATAGTTTTAGGGTTAGTGTTATGTTTATGGTTACAGGTACTGTCAGGTTTATGGCTAGGGTGAGGGTTAGGTTTACAGTTACAGTTAGGGTTAAGGTTAGGGTTTAGAGTTAAGGTTACATTTAGGTTTATTGTAAGGTTTAGTGTTCGGGTTTAAGTTACAAATAGTAGTAGTATTAGGTATAGGGTTGCAGTTATGTTTAGTGTAATGGTTAGGGTTAGGGTCATGGTTATGATTAGGCTTAGGGTTATGGTTACTTTAGGGTTGTGCTTAGTGTTATGGTTACGTTTACTTTTACTGTTAGGAATAGTGTTAGGTTTAGTGTTAGGAACACGTTTACAGTTAGAGTTACCCTTTCAGTTAGGGTTAAGGTCAGGGTTAGGGCTGTGATTACAGTAAGGATGAGGGTCAGAATTATGGTTCGGGTTAGGCTTAGGGTTAAAGTTAGTGTTAGGTTTAAGGTTCTGGTTAGGATTACACTTAGGATTAGGGTTAAAGTTAGGGTTGAGGTTAGAATTAAGGTTAGAGTTAGCATTAGGGTTACATATAGAGCTGCGTTTCAGTTTAGGGTTAGAGTTAGGCTTACGGTTAGGGTTATGGTGAGAGTTATGCTTAGGGCTATGATTATGATTAGCTTTAGGATTATTAAGTTTAGAGTTAGACTTAGAGTTACTGTTAGGGTAAGGAATAGTGTTACAGTTAGGTTTCAGGTTAGGTATAGGGTTAGGGTTAGGGTTATAGTTATGGTTATGGTTAGGATTTGGGTTAGTGTTACGGTTAGGGCTAGTGTTAGTATTACACTTAAGGTTAGAGTTTTGGTTAGGGTTACAGTTAGAAATAGGGTTGGCTTTAGGTTTACAGTTAGTTTTACAGTTAGGGCTAGAATTCAGGTTAGGTTTAGGATTACGTTTAGGTTTAGGGATACGTTCAGAGTTTCTCTTAATGTTTGTGTTATGTTTAGTGTTACGGTTAAGTTTATGTTTTATGTTAGGGTCAGGGTAAGAGTTACGGGTACTGTTTTGGCTAGGGTTAAGTTTAGGGTTAGGGTTAGGGTTGCGGTTAGGATTAGGGTTAGGATTAACATTAGGGTTACATATAGGGCTGTGTTTAAGTTTAGGGTTAGGGTTAGGTTTAGGGTTAGTGATATGGTTAGGGTTATGGTTACTGTTAGGATTACGATTGTGGTTAGAGTTAAGGTTATTTTTCTCTTAGGCTTAGGTTTAGGATTGTAGTTAGAGCTAGGGTTACGGCTAAGGTTCTGCTTTCATTTAGGGTTATGAATTGTTTTAGGGTTACTTAGAGTTAGGTTTACAGTTAGGATTAGATTTATTGTTAGGGTTAACGTAGGGTTATGGATATGTTTATGGTTAAGGTTATGGTTAGGGTTAGGCTTAGGGTTGCGATTTAGGTTAGGATTAAGGTTTGAGTTATGAATAAGGTTGCATTCAGTGTTAGGCTTAGGGTTATGTTTAGAGTTAAATTTAGCTTTAGGGCTAGATTTAGTATTACGCTTAGGGTTAGGGTTAGGGCTAGGGTTATGCTTAGGGTTAGGATTAATGTTATGATTAAGGTTATGGCTATGGTTATGATTAGGGTTAGGGTTACTGTTAAGTTTATGGTTAGGATTAGGGTTAGAGTTACATTTAAGTTTAGTGTTAGGTTTACGGTTAGGGATATGGTTCAGGTTAGGGTTAGGAATACATTTAGGTTTGGTGTAGGGTATGGGTTGTTTATGGTTAGTGTTAGTTTTAGGATTAGGGTCAAGTTTAGGTTTAAAATTACAGTTAGTGGTAGGGTTAGGGTTAGAGTTATGGTTATGTTTAGGGTTAGGTTTAGTTTTATGGTTAATTTTACGTTTAGGTTTAGAATTAGGATTATGTTTAGTTTTGTGGTTTGGTTTAGGGTTAGGGTTAGAGCTACATTTAAGTTTAGGCTTAGGGTTAGGTTTATGGTAAAGTTTATGTTTAATGTTGGGTTTAGCGTTAGGTTTATGTTTACTGTTAGGGTTAGGATTAGGTTTAGGGTTAGGTTTATGGTTAGGATCAGGGTTACGGTTATGTTTAGGGTTAGGGTTAGGCAAATGTTTAGGGTTATGGTTATTGTTGGGGTTACGTTTAGGTTTAGGGGTATGGGTAGGGTTAGTTTTACAGTTAGGGTTAAGTTTAGAGTATCATTTATATTTAGCGTTACTTAGGATTAGGGTTAAGGTTAGGGTTAGAGTTAGGGTTAGGGTTCATGTTTGGGTTATGGTTATGGCTGGTTTAGGTTTAAGTTTAGCATTATGCTTAGGTTTAGTCTTAGGGTTATGGTTTTGTTTAGGGTTAGTGTTAGTGTTACCTTTATGCTTAGGCTTAATTTTAGTTTTAGGTTAGGATTGCGGTTAGTTTTATGGTTTCGATTAGTGTTAGGATTACAGTGAAGTGTAGTGTTAGTGTTAGGTTTACAGTTAAGGTTATAATTAGAGTTACGGTAGGGATAGTGTTAAGATTATTGTGAAGGTTAGTGTTTGAGTTAGGTTAAGGTTATGGATAGTGTTTAAGTTAGGGTTAGGATTAAGTTTAGGGTTAGAGTTACAGTTAGGGACACAGTTACAGTTTTGGTTATGCTTTGAGTTAAAGTTAGGGTTATGGTTAGGCCTGCAGTTATGTTTAGGTTTAGGGTTAAGGTTCAGATTAGTGTTACAGTTAGGGTTACTTTTAGGGTTAGGGTTAAGGTTGGGATTACAGTTATGATTATGGTTAATGTTACATTTAGGATTAGATTTAGGGTTCTGTTTAGTTTTATGTTAATGTTTAGGTTTGGGTTTTTGATTATAACCAAAAGTTAGTAGTACAGTTAGTTTTAGGGTTATGGTTATTTTAATGGTAGGATTATTGTTAAGGTTATGGTTAAGGTTACAATTTGGGTTACAGTTGCAATTATGGTTATGGTTAGTCATCGGGTTAGGGTTAGTTTTAGTGTTAGGATTAGTGTTAGGTTTAGGTTAGGGACAGAGTTACAGTTAGGGTTAACCCTTGGCTTAACTTTAGGTTTCTGGTTAGGGCTGCGGTTACAGTTAGGGTTAGGGATAGGGTTAAGTTGAGTTGGGCTTATGTTTAGGGTTAGGGTTAGTGCTAAGGTTAGGTTTAATGTGAGGGTTAGAGTTACAGTTACAGATAGGCTAGGGTTTATGATCAAAGTTACGGTTAGGGATATGGTTAGGTTACGATGATTTTTAGGTTTATTCTTAGGGTTAGGGTTAATGTTACGATTAGGGTTATGGTTACACTTACGGTTAAAGTTATGTTTAGATTTAGGGTTAGATTTAGGGTTATGGTTAGGGCCAGGGTTACTGTTATGTTTCGGATTACTTTTAGCGCTACATGTAGTGTTAGGGTTTCTTAGGGTTAGAGTAATGGTTGGGGTTACATTTAGGGTTAAGCTTAAGGTTGTTATGGTTAGGGATATGTTTAGGGTTATGCTTATGGTTATGGTTAGGATTTGGTTTAGTGTAAGGTTTAGGGCTAGTGTTAGGGTTATGGTTAGAGTTGTGGTCATGCACATGAATAGGGTTAGGGTTATGGTTATGGTGAGGGTTTGTGCTAGGGTTACTATTAGGGTTATAGTTATGGTTAGGGTTACAGTTAGTGTTAGGTTAGGGTTAGGGTTAGAGTTAGGTTTACCATTACATTTACAGTTATGATTATGGTTAGGGTTATGGTTACTGTTAGGGTTAGGTTTACAGTTAGGGTTAGCATTACGGTTAGCGTTACTGCCAGGGTTAGAGTTATGGTTAGTATTAGGATTTCGGTTACATTTAGGTTTAGGGTTAGGGTTATGATTAGTGTGAGGTAAGGGTTAGGGTTAGGGTTACCAGTACATTTTTGGTTATGATCATGATTATGTTTAGGTTTATGGTTCTTATTATGGCTAGGCTTTCATGAAAGTTTATTCCTAGGGATAGTGTTATGGTTAGGCTTTGGGTTAGATTTAGAGTTAGCTTTAGGGTTAGAGTTATGTTTAATTTTAGGTTTAAGGTTAGGGTTACTGTTAATTTTATGTTTAGTGTGAGGGTTACAGTTAATGATAATATTAAGGTTTGGGTTAGTGTAAGGGTTATTTTTATGCTTAGAATGGGGTTATCATTAGAATAAGTATTACAGGTAGGACTGCAATTATGTTTAGGGTTTGTATTTGTGTTAGGCCTATGGTTACATTTATGGTTATTGCTAGGGTTAAAGTTAGGCTTAGGATTACAGTTATGTTTAGGTTAAAGTTTACATTTAGGATTAGGTTTAAGTTAGGGTTAGGTTTATGTTTAAGGTTAGGGTTAGTTTTCTGTTTTGGGTTAGGTTTAGTTTTACTTAGGGTTAGGGTTATGTTTAGAGTTAGAGTTAGGGTTGGGTTAATGTTAGAGTTATGGTTAGGGTTATTTTTGGTTTTAGGGTTAGGGTTATGGTTAGGTTTAGGGTAAGTGTTATATTTAGGGTTAGGGTAAGTGTTACAGTTAGGATTAGGGTTAGAGTTATAGTTTCATTAAATTTAGGGTTAGTGTAATTGTTACGGTTATGGTTTTGTTTAGTGTTAGCGTGAGGATTAGTGTTAGGTTTATAGGTACTGTTAGGTTTAGGTTTAGAGTTAGCGTTACAGTTAGCGTTATGGTTAGTGTTAGCCTTCGGGTTACGGTTACTGTTACGGTCACGGTTATGATTACATTAAGGATTATCTTTAGGATTACATTAGGGTTAGGGTTATAGTTAGGTTTACAGTTATAGTTTGGATTAGGGTTACAGTTAGGGTTAGGATTAGGGTTAGGGTTAGAGTTGTATTTCAAGTTAAAATTACAGTTAGGGTTGCATGTAGCGTTATGATTAGTGTTAGAGTTAAGCTTAGGATTATGAGTACTTTTGCCGTTACTATTAGAGTTAGGGTTACGGTTAAAGTTAGGGTTAGTGTTAGAGTTAGATTTAGGGTTACATTTACTGAACTGATTATATTTATGATTATGGTTAGAGTTTATGGTTGCTGTTATTGTTAAGGTTACGTTTAAGTTTATAGCTAAGGATAGTTTTAGTGTTAGGGTTTTGGTTAGGTTTAGCATTATGGTTAGGGTTAGAGTTATGTTTATGGTTCTGGTTCTGGTTAGGGTTATGGTTAATCTCACATTTATTATTAGTGTTAAGTTTAGGGTTAGACTTAAGGGTAATGTTAAGGTTAGGATTTGGGTTAGGGTTATGATTATAGTTAGATTTAGGGTTAGCATTAGAATAAGGATTATGAGTAGGACTGCAGTTAGGTTTAGGGTTAGGCTTAGGGTTATGGATATGGTTCTGGTTATGGTTACAGTTCAGGTTAAGTTTTGTGTTAGGGTTATGGTTAAGGTTACATTTAGGTCTAAGGTTAGTTTTAGGATCAGGGTTAGGTTTAGGGTTAGGCTAATGTTTATGGTTAGACTTAGGTTTAGGGTTACAGTTACAGTTAGGTTTACTTAGGGTTAGGATTATAGGTAGAGAGAGAGTTAGAGTTAGGGTGAAGTTTAGAGTTATACGGGGCAGGGGAGATGGCTCAGTAGAATAAGCGCTTGACTGGCAAACCCAAGGATCTGAGTTAAATCCCCGGTTCCGAAAAAAAATTAAAATTTTTACAGATGAATGTCCATTTTGTATCTGTGTATTCAAAGTGGTTAGGATAGATATATAGTTGCATTCTCTTAATGAATAGAATGATTTGTTCTAATGGTGTTTGTAAATAGGATAAGTCCGCATCTTGTACAGCAATTAATCACTAAGAAGAATATATGCAGTGTGTTATTTGTTGAATCTGTACTTCTGATTTGATTTGAAACTTTCTCATTGCTATCTGTTTATCAATAAAATAAAAATATGTTTAGAGTTATGGTAAGGCTTAGGTTTAGGGTTAGGTTTACAACTAGTTTTCCGGTAAAGGTTAGAATTAATGTTACATGTAGGGCTGCGGTTAGTGTTAGGGTTATGCCTAGGGTTAGGGAAATGCATAGGGTTATGGTTATTGTTAATGTTACATTTACGATGATGGTTCATGTTAGGATTATGGTTACAGTTTCAGTTAGGTTTAGGGTTACGTTTAGGGTTAGAGTTAGTCTTATGGTTATATTTACAGTTCGGGTTAGGTTGGGGTTATGTCTCGTGTTAGGGTTGCTTAGGGTTAGGGTTAGGGTTAGGTTTAGAGTAAGGGTTCTGGATAAGATTAGGGTTAAAGTTAGAGTAAGGGTTAGGTTTACAGTTAGGGTTAGGTTAGGGTTATGGGTAGGGTATGTGTTATGGTTAGGGTTATGTTTCTTGTTTGGTTTAGGGTTAGGGTTAGAATTATAGGTACTGTTGGCTCTAAGGTTAGGGTTAGGCTTAGGGTTATGGTTAGGATTAGAGTTTGGGTTAGGTTTAGCATTACGGTTAGGTTTAGGGTTACATTATAGTTATGGTTATGATTATGATTAGGGTTACAGTAACAGTTAGGGTTAGGGTTAAAGTTAAGTTTACACTTATGGATATAATTAGGGTTTGGGTTAGGGTTAGAATTACTTTTAAGGTTGGGGTTAGCTTTAGGGTTATGGTTAAGGTTATTTTAAATTTAGCATTAGGTTTGGGGTTAGGTTTAATGGTAATGTTATGGTTAGGGTTAGAGTTATGTTTATGGATCCAATTAAGATTAGAGTTAGCATTAGAATTAGATTATGGGTAGGGCTGTGGTTAGGGTTAGTGTTAGCTTTAGGGTTAGGGATATGTTTCCGGTTCTGGTTATTGTTAGCTTTAGGGTTATGGTTATGGTTACGTTTAGAATTAAGTTTACATTTATGATGTGGCTTAGGGTTAGGGTTAGGTTTACCTTTACATTTAGGGTTAGGTTTAGGGTTATGGTTACAATTAGGGATACTTAGGTTTATGGTTATGGTTAGAGTTAGAATTCAGGTTAAGGTAAAGTTTAGAGTTATGGTTATGGTTATGGTTAGTGTTAGGTTTAAGGTTAGGGTTATTTGGTTAGTTCTTTGGGTAGGGTTAGAATTAGTGTTACATTTAGGACTGGGGTTATGGTTAGGATTAGGTTTATGGTTAAGGATATGCATAGGTTTATGGTTATTGTTAGTGTTACATTTATGGTTAGGGTTAGTGTTAGGATTAGGGTTATGTTTACAGTTAGTCTTATGGTTACGTTTAGGGTTAGGGTTAGTCTTATGGTTATGTTTATGGTTCGATTATGTTTAGGGTTACGTTTGGGTTTAGAGTTAACTTGGATTAGGTTAGGGTTAGGGTTATAGTTAGTGTTACAGTTAAAGTTAGGGTTAGAGTTAGGGTAACGGTTAGGTTTACAGTTTATGTTTAGGCTTAGGGTTACGGTTAGGGTTTGGGTAAGGGTTAGGGTTATGGTTGTGTTTAGTTTTAAGGTTACTATTAGGGTTAGGGTTAGGGTTAGGGAAAAGTTTACAGTTAGGGTTATGCTTTGATTTAGGGTTAGGGTTACATTTAGGGTTGCGGTTACTATTATGTTGAGGGTTAGGATTAAGGTTAGGGTTATGCTTAGGGTTTCAATTATGGTTAGGCTTAGGGTTATGTTAGGGTTAATTTTATGTTTATGGATAGCTTTAGAATTAGGGTTAGGATTATGGTTAATGATACGTTTAGTGTTAGGGTTAAGGTAAGGTTATGGTTCTGGGTACTATTAGGATTAAATTTAGGGTTAGTTTTACGGTAAGGATAGGTGTTAGGGTTAGAATTAGGTTTACGAGTAGGACTCTAGTTAGGTTTAGTGTTAAGGTTAGGGTTAGTGATATGGTTAGGTTTCAGTTATTGTTAGAGTTATGTTTAGGGTTAGGGTTAGGTTTAGGTTTATGGTTATGGTTACGATTAAGTTTAAGTGTATATTTAGGTTTAGGTTTAGGTTTAGGGTTAGGGTTAGGGTTAGGGTTATGTTTAGGGTTAAGGTTAGGGTTAGGGTTATTTTTAGCTTTTCTCTTAGGGTTATGGTTACATTTATGGCTATGCTCATGATTAGAGATAGGGTTACAGTTAGATTTAGGAAAGGGTTAGAGTTAGAGCTATGTAAAAAGTTATGTTTAGGGTTATGTTTAGGGATAAGGTTAGGCTTAGAGTTAGGAGTACGGTTAGGATTAGTGTTAGGGTTACTTTTAGCTTTAGGTGTAGGTTTATGTTTTGGTTTAGGGTTAGAGTTCATGTTATGGTATTGGTTATGGTTATGGTTGTGGTTATGATTAGGCTTAAGGTTATGGTTAGGTTTAGGGTTATGGTTACCCTTACAATTAGGCTTAGTTTTATGGTTATGTTTAAGTTTAAGTTTAGGGTTGGGGATAGAGTTATTCTTAGGAATAGGCCTAGAGTTAGGGTTATATTTAAGGTTACAGTTATGGTCACTTTTAGAATTAGGGTGAGGGTTAGTGCTACAGTTAGGGTTAGAATTAAGGTTAGGGTTAGGGTTTAGTTTTAGGTTAATCTTTAGGTTTGGGTTATCAGTTATAGTTAGTATTATAGCTAGGCTTTGGGTTACAGTTAATTTAGTGGTAGGATTAGGGTTATGGTTATGATTATGGTTACAGTTACTTTTACGGTTACTGTTAGGCTTAGCATGAGGGTTACTTTTAGTGTTAGGTTTAAGGTTAGGATCACAGTTACAGTTATAGTTGGCTTTTGGGTTAACTTTAAGTTTCCAATTAGGGCTGTGGTTGCTTTTAAGGTTAGGGTTAGTGTTAGAATTAGGTTAAGTGTTAGGGTTAGAGTTACAGTTAAGGATAGGCCTGGGTTCAGGGTCAGGGTTAGGGTTAGGGATATGGTTACATTACGGTTTCATTTATGGTTACGTTTAGGATTAGGGTTAGTGTTATGCTTAAGATTAGGTTAACAGGGTTGATGTTACGTTTAAGTTTAGGATTAGATTTAGGGTTATGGTTAGGGCTATGGTTACTGTTATGGTTCAGGTTACATTTAGGGTTGTGTATAGGGGTAGGGTTTCTTAGGGTTATGGTTATGGTTAAGTTTAGTTTTATGGGTAGGTTTGTTTCAGGTATGGTTACTGTTAGGTTTACTTAGGGTTACGGTTATGGTTACAGTCAGAGTTAGGGTAGGAATTAATGTTACAGTTATGCTTAGTGTTAGGATTAGGTTTAGGGTTAGGGTTGTGGTTAGGTTTACAGTTAGTGTTGCAATTAAGTTTATATTAAGTGTTACTGTTAGGGTTAGGTTTAACTTTATGTTTAGGGTTAGTATAAACATTATGGTTATGTTTTTGTTTAGTGTAAGCATTAGGTTTAGCGTTAGGTTTATGGGTACTGTTAGGGTTAGTATTAGGATTACAGTTAGGATTAGGTTTAGGGTTAGAATTAGTGTTACGGTTAGGTCTGCAGTTAGGGTTAGTTTAGGGTTAGGGATAGGGATACATTTTTATTTTTTATTTATTT
>NW_004524787.1:145539-146775 GCF_000260255.1 Octodon degus | reverse complement strand
AAAATATAATCTAATTTTTAAATGTTTTTTTTATCATATTATGTAGGGACTTAAAGTTCAATATATTAATACTTGATGAAAAGTACCTGTTCCTTATTATGCCTAAGATGTTTGAAATGCAGTGAGATAATGAGGTTAAGATTGATAGCCCAAATCGTTTGATAATAACATTGCGGTTATGGTCATGTTTAGTGGTAGCATCAGGATTTGCCCTACGTTTAATGATTTTGTTAGTATTAGGGTTAGGGTTTCAGTTAGGATTAGGTTTAGGGTTATAATTAGAGTTATGATTAGGTCTGCTGTTAGGGTTAGTTTTAGGGTTAGGGTTAGGGATACAGTTAGGTGTGTGGTTCGGGTTGTTTATGTTTGGTGTTAGGGTTAGAAGTAGGTTTACTGTTAGTGTTAAGTTTTGGGTTAGGGTTAGGGTAATGGTTAGGTTTAGGGTGACCATGAGGGTTACATTTAGGGTTAGTATTACAAAAAGGTTTAGATTCAGCATTGGGATTAGGTTTAGTGTTAGTGTTACTATTAGATTTAGGTTTAGAGTTAGTTTTAGGATTACGGGTACTGTTGGGTTTAGGGTTAGGGTTAAAGTTCGGGTTGTGTTTAGGGTTCAGTTTACAATTAGTGTTAGGGTTAGGTTAGGGTTACCTTTACAGTTACAGTTATGGTTATTTTTATGGTTAGGTTTACAGTAATAGTGTTAGGATTACAGATAAGTTTAGGCTTATGGATAGTATTAGGCTTAGGGTTTAGGTTGGGTCCAGGGTTAGGGTTAGAGCTATGTTTAAGTTTTGAGTTAGTTTTAAGGATATGGTTAATTTTACATTTAGTGTTACTGTTAGGTTTAGGGTTAGGGTTAAGGCTAATGTTGTGTTTAGGGTTAGGGTTAATGTTAGGGTTAGCATTAAGATTAGGCTTAGCATTAGAATTAGTATTACTGGTAGGGCTGCAGTTAGGGTTAGAGTTAGGGTTAGGTTTATTGATATGTTTCTGGTTGTGGTCATTGTTAGGGTGAGGTTTAGGGCTATGGTTATGGTTACAGTTACATTTAGTGTCATGAATATGTTTATAATAGGGTTAGGTTTAGGTTTACGTTTTTTTTTCTTTTTTAATTTTTTTTTATTTATTTGAGAGCGAGCGAGAGAGAGAGAGAGAGAGAGAGAGAGAGAGAGAGAGAGAGAGAGTGGTGTGTGTGTGTGGCCAGCTCAGCCCACCAGGGGGCGGGGCTGGCTG
>NW_004524787.1:141706-145439 GCF_000260255.1 Octodon degus | reverse complement strand
GAACCGCGGTCCCTGATGCTTTTGCTAAGCTTGTTCTAAGTAGGTGCTTTAGACCACTGAGCCATCTCTCCAGCCCCACATTTTTATTTATGATTCATCTAAGTTTACATTCAGTGTTAGTGTTAGGCTTATGGTTAGGGATAGGTTTGGGTTTAGGGTTGTGGTTTCGGTTAGGGATACAGTTACATTCACAATTAGTTTACAGCTACCCATAGGGTTAGAGTTATGATAAGGTTTAAGGTGACCATTAGGTTTAGAGTTAGGGTGAGTGTTAGAATTAGGGTTAGCTTTAGTGTTGGGGTTATGTTTAGTGTTAGTGTTTCAGCTAGGGTTAGGTTTAGGGTTAGTGTTAGGATTATGGTTAGGGTTAGTGTTATTGTTAGTTTTACGGATAGGGTTAGGGTTACTGTTAAGGATAGTGCTATGGTTAGGGTTAAGGTTATGGTTATGGTTAGTGTTTGAGTTAGGGTTAGGGTTAAGTTTAGTGTTAGGTTTAGGGTTAGTTTTAGGATTACAGTTATAGTTATGGTCATGGTTATGTATACAGTTAGGTTTACGGCTAGGGTTAGGGGTAGGGTTAGGCTTAATGTTAGGTTTACAGTTAGGGTTGGGATTGGGGTTATGGTTAGAGTTACAATTAGGATTAGGTTTAGTGTTAGAGTTACATTTAAGTTTAGGGTCAGATTTAGGGTTACAGTTAGGGTTACACTTAGTGTTAGGATTAGGGTTAGGGTTAGGATTATAGGTACTGTTGAGGTTAGGGTTAGTTTTAGTGTTACGGTTAGAATTAAGTTTTGGGTTAGGTTTAGGGTTATGGTAGGGTTAAGGTTATGTTTAGGGTTAAGGTTACGGTTAGTTTTAGGGTTAGCGTTAGTGTTATGGTTACATTTACAATTACAGTTTTGGTTATGAATATGGTTAGGGTTACGTTTACTGCTAGTGTTGAGATTATGATTATTTCTATGGTTAAGAATAGGTTTTGGGTTAGGGTTAAAGTTAGAGCTTTGTTTAAGGTTCTGATTAGGTTTTGGGTTAGGGTTAGGGTTACGTTTAGTGTTAGTGTTAGTGTTAGGTTTACAGTTAAGAATAATGTTAGAGTTAGAGTTAGGTTTAGGGTTACCATTAAGGTTAGGATTAGGATTAGTGTTAGAATTAGGATTACTGGTAGGGCTGTGGTTAGGGTTAGGGTTAGGGATATGGCTATGCTCATGGTTATTGTTAGGGTGAAATTTAGTTTTAGGGTTAGGAATACCTTTGCATATATGGTTAAACTTATGTTTGGGATGAGGGTTAGGGTTAGGGATATGTTTACGGTTATGTTTAGGATTAGGTTTAGGGTTATAGTTACCGTAAGGGTTACTTAGGTTTCAGATTATAGTTAGAGTTAGTTAGAGTTAGAGTTAGAGTTAGAGTTAGGGTGAAAGTTAGAGTTATGGTTAGGGTTAGGATTAGGTTTAGGGTTAAAGTTATGGTTAGTTTTATGGTTAGGGTTAGAATTAATGTTACATGTAGAGCTGCAGTTAGGGTTTGGTTTATTTGTAGTTAGGGTTGGTGATATGTGTATGGTTATGGTTATTATTAGTGTTACATTTAAGTTTAAGTTTAGGGATAAGATTATGTTTACTTTTATGGTTAAGTTAATGGTTACCTTTAGGGATAGGGTTAGTCTTATGGTTTCATTTAAGGTTCAGATTAGTTTTAGGGTTATGTTTGGGTTTAGTGTTATTAGGGTTAGGGTTAGGGTTAGATTTAGGGTCACTGTTAAGGTTAGGGTTAGAGTTAGGTTAAGGGTTAGGTTTACGGGTAGGGTTAGGGTTATAGTTAGGGTTAGGATTATGGTTAGGGTTTGGGTTAAGTTTAGGTTTAGGGTTATGTTTAACATTAGGGTTAGGGCTAAGGTTAGGGTGAACGCTACAGTTAGGGTTAAGTTTACAGCTAGAGTTAGTGTTATGTTTACTGTAAGGGTAACCCCAAAAGGGTTAGGGTTAAGTTCAAAGACAAGGTTACAATTTGGGTTGTGCTTTGAGTTAGGGTTAGGGTTAAGTTTAAGGCAGGGGTTATGATTAGTTTAGGGTTAGGGTTAAGTTTATAGTTAGGATTAGGGTTTCGGTTAGGGTTAAGCTTAGTGTTAGGGTTAGGTTTAGGGCTACATTTGGGGTTAGGATTACTGCTACTGTTGTTTAGTATTAGGTTTAGCATTAGGTTTAAGGTTATGGGTACTGTTAGGGTTAGGTTTAGCAGTAGGTGAATGGTTAGTATTAGTGTTATGGTTAGAATTAGGTTTATGGATAGGAATGTATTTAGGGTTTGGGTTAGGGTTAAGGCTAGGTATATGGTTATGTTTATGGTTATTTTTAGGGTTATATTTAGAGTTAGGGTTAGGCTTAGGTTTAGAGTTATGGTTACAGTTAGAGTTAAAGTTGCATTTAGGTTTCGGGTTATGGTTAAGGTTAGGATTACATTTAGGGTTAAGGTTAGGGTTAGGGCTAGGTTTAGGATTATGCTTAGGGATTGGGTTAGAGTCAGGCTTATGGTTACAGTTATGGCTATGCTTTGATTAGGGATAGAGTTAAGGCTAGATTTAGGGATAGGTTTATATTTAGCCTAATGTTAAATGTTGGAGTTAGGGTTAGGCTTAGATATAGAGATAGACTTAGGGTTACGAGTACAGTTAATTTTAGTGTGAGGGTTAGGGTTAGGGTTAAGGTTAGCATTAGTTTTAGGGTTATGGTTACTGTTATGTTTAGGCTTGGGATTATGATTATTATTTCAATTACAGTTATGGTTATGATTATGGTTAGGGTAATCATTAGTGATAAGGTTATGGTTAGGGTTAGGGTTAGGGTTACTGTTATGGTTATGGTTACTTTACAGGTTACTTTTAATTTTAGGGTTGGGGTTAGAGATATGCTTACGAATAGGGCTAAATTTAGCATTATGTTTATGGTTACAGTTATGTTTACCTTTAGGTTTAGGGTGAGGGTTAGGGTTACAGTTAGGGTTAGGGTTAAGGATAGGGTTAGGTTTAGGGTACAGTTTAGGTTTAGGATAAGGTTTAGGTTTAGGTTTATGGTTATAGTTAGTACTACGATTAAGGTTAGGGTTTTGGTGATTTTTGGTGTTAGGGTTAGGTTTAAGGTTAAGGTTAGGTTTACAGTTAGCGTTATGATGAGGGTTATAGTTTAGGGTTATAGTTACAGGTTTTTTAGAGTTAGGGTTACTTTTAGTGTTAACATTAGTGTTAGGGTTATTGTTAGGAACACTGTTACAGTTAGGGTTAGTCTTTGAGTTAAATTTAGGGTTCCATATTAGGGTTAGGATTACAGTTAGGGTTATGGTTAAGTTTTCCATTAGCATTGGGATTAGGGTTAGTTTTAGGGTTATAGTTATGGTTAAGGTTAGGGTTTGAATTATGTTTAAAATTATTTTTAGTGTTGGGGTTATGGATAGGATTGCGTTTAGTGTTAGGACCAAAGTTAGCTTTAGGATTATGGGTAGTTTTCTGTTTATGGTTAGGTTTAGGTTTAGGGTTACAGTTATGTTTAGTGTTAGGGATAAATATTGGGTTATGGGTAGGGTTAGCGTTACTTAGGGTTATGGTTATGGTTATGGTTATGGTTAGAGTTAGGGTTAGGGTGAAGTTTAGGGTTAGGATTAGGGTTACGGTTACAGTTATGTCTTGTGTTAGCGTTAAGGTTAGTTTTAACACTAAACTAACCCTACCCATTAGGGT
>NW_004524787.1:139585-141241 GCF_000260255.1 Octodon degus | reverse complement strand
GGATTATGGTTAGGGTTATGATTAGTGTTAGGGTTAGGATTACCCTTAGGGTTAGAGTTAGGGTTAGAGTTACATTTAAGTTTAGGGTTAGGGTTTGGGTTACAGAAACTGTTAGAGTTATGGTTAGGATTAGCTTTAGGGTTAAGTTTATAGTTACAGTTATGGTTATGAATGGGGTTAGATTTATGGTTACATTTAGGGTGAGTGTTAGGGTTAGGGTTAGGTTTACAGTTAATGTTAGTTTCGGGTTAGTGTTAGTGTTAGTGTGTTAGGGTTACCATTATATTTATGGTTATGGTTATGATTATGGTTAGGTTTATGGTTTCTGGTAGGTTTATGGTTACAGTTAAGGTTATGTTTAGGGTTACGCTTAGGGTTACAGTTAGGGTTAGGGATAGAGTTATGGTTAGGGTTAGGATTAGGGTTAGGTTTAGGGCTATGGTTTGTGTTAGGTTAGGTTTATTGCTAGGGTTAGAGTCAGGGTTACCATTACAGTTACAGTTATGGTTATGGTTATGTTTAGGTTTAAGGCCATTGTTTGGGTTAGGGTAACCTTTAAGTTTACATTTAGCAATAGGATTAACTCTTGCTTAGGTTTAGGGTTAGGTTTGGGGTTAAGTTTATGGCTATGATTAGAATGAGAGCATTATAATTAGTATTATGGGTAGGGCTATGGTTATGGATAGTGTTGTGGTTAGCGTAAGGGATATGTTTATGCTTATGGTTATTTTTATGGTTTTGTTTATGGTTAGGGTTAGGGTTAGGGATATGGTTACGGTTATGTCTAGGTTTAAGGTTACCTTTAGGGTAAGGGTTGGTGCTAGGCTTAGGTTTAACTTTATGGTTAAGAGACCCAGTCCTAGCCCAGGTCCGATGAGTGTGTGGAGAGCTTCCTGCTACACTGCGTGGGTGGGACCAGTCCCAGCCCAGGCGCAGCGTGGGCCAGACCCTCTCCTGCCCTCTCGGGCTGCCCCCCACCAGTCCGCCATACGTCCCCACCAATCTCGCCGAGTAGGAATTTCTGTCGGCTTCCTGGAACACCCAGACCCAGTAATAGCCCAGGTCCAGTGAGTGTGTGGAGAGCTTTCTGCTACACTGCGCCGGCGGGACCAGTCCCAGCGCAGGCTCAGCGTGGGCAGGACCCTCTCCCACCCCCTCGGGCCGCCCCCCACCACTCCACCTTACCCTCCCCACACCTCCCGCCAAGTAGGAATTTCTGCAGAGTTCTGGGAACACCCAGACCCAATCCTAGCCCAGGTCCGCAGCGGGAAGCAGCTGAGCACAGCAGCCAGACCTAAGCCAGATGCAGCTGGATAACTCCAAACTCTGTAGAGCTCCATCTGAACTTCAGTACATGTGAAGGTTATAACTAAAGCAAAGATCTACAACAAAGGGCAGAAGACAGTGCTACACAAAATGACGAGAAGGAACAAAATGCAACCTCACAACCCAAGCGCATCCGTAACAAGTGCAGAGGACACTAACACAGAACAAATTGGAAATCACACAGCTGGAAGCAATGAATCAACCGCTTCTGAAATAAAACAGCTGCAGAAAGATATAGAAGACCTCATATTGGAAATGAAAAAAGAAATCCCTGAATTAATCACATCTGAACTAAAGAATCAAATGCAGAAACATATGGAAGAAACCCAG
>NW_004524787.1:90918-132756 GCF_000260255.1 Octodon degus | reverse complement strand
GGTGTGTGTGTGTGGCCAGCTCAGCCCACCAGGGGGCGGGGCTGGCTGGCATGTGGTGCTGGAGGATTGAACCGCGGTCCCTTGATGCTTTGCCAAGCTTGTTCCAAGTAGGTGCCTTAGACCACTGAGCCATCTCTCCAGCCCCTAGGTTTACGTTTAGTGTTATGTTTAGGGTTATGGTGATGGTTAGGGATACTTAAGGTTAGGGTTATGTTGAGGGTTAGAGTTATGTTTAGGATCAAGTTTAGAGTTATGGTTAAGGGTTAGCATTGGGTTTAGGCTTAGAGTTATGTTTAGTTTTAAGTTTATGGTTAGAATTAGGGTTACATGGAGGGCTGCAGTTAGCTTTAGGGTTATGGTTAGTGTTGGGTTTAGTATTAGGCTTAGTGTTACATTAAGGGTTAGGGTTAGGTTTAGTGTTAAGGTTAGAGTTAAGGTTATTGTTAATGTTACTTTTACAGTTATGGTTAGGGTTAGTTTTAGGGTTACGGTTACTTTAGGTTTAGGGTTATGTTTAGGGTTAGTTTTAGTGTTGCAGTTACAGTTACAGTTTGGGTTAGGTTTAGGGTTATGTTTGGGGTTATGGTTACTTAGGTTTAGGTTTAGGGTTAATGTTAGGGTTACAGTTAAGGTTAGTGTTAGAATTAGGGTAAGGGTTAGGTTTTCAGTTATGGTTAGGGTTAGTTTGGGGTTATGGTTAGGGTTACAGTTATGATTACGGTTAGGGTTAGAATTAGGGTTATGGAAAAGTCTGTGTTTAAGGTTAGGGTTAGGTTTGTGCTTAGCGTTAGGGATATGGTTAAGGTTACAGTTATTTTAAGCATTATGTTTAAGGTTAAGGTTAGTGTTAGAGTTAGGGTAACAGTTATGTTTAGGGTTAAGGTTACGTTTAGGGTTAGGATTAAATTTAGGATTACGTTTAAGGCTAGAGTTCCATATAGAGTTAGGGTTATGGTTGGAGTTAGGGCTTTGTTTAGGCTTAAGGTTAGGGTTATGGTTATGGATAATTTTAAGTTTAGGTACACATTTAGGATTAGGGTTATGGTTAGGTTTACGGTTACAGTTACATTTATTGGTAAGAATAATGTTACGGCCATGGTTATGGTGAGGGTTAGGGTTAGGGATATGGTTATGGTTACATTTAAGTTTAAGTTGGCATTAAAGTTAGGTATAGGGTTAGTGGTACCATTGCAGCTATGGTTATGGTTAGTGTAAGGATTACGGTTAGGGTTAGGTCTATGGTTTCAGTTAGGTTTAGAGTTAGAGGTAAGTTTAGGGTTAGGCTTAGGTTTTCAGTTAGCTTTAAGGTTATGGTTAGGGGTGTGGTTAGAGTTAGAATTATGATTAGGGTTAAGGTTATGGTTAGATTTGTGGTTAGGGTTAGAGTTATGGTTATGGTTAGGATTAGGCTTAGGCTTAGATTTAGGTTTATGGTTAGTGTGAGGTTAGGGTCAGTGTTAGGGTTAGGGTTACCATTACAGTTATGGTTATGGTTATGATTATGTTTAGGGTTACGGTTATTTTTAGGCTTAGAGTTGCAGTTTAAGTTACGGTTATGGCTAGGTTTACTTTTAGGGTTAGAGTTAAGGTTAGGGTTATAGTTAGGGTTAAGTTTAGGGTTAGGTTTAGGTTTACGGGTAGTGTTAGGTTAGGGTTATTGTTAGGGTTACCATTACAGTTGCAGTCATGTTTATGATTATGTTTAGGTATAATTTACTGTTAGGTTTAGGGTTTCTGTTTAATATACAGTTAGGGATAGTTTTCGGGTTAGGATTTTGGTTAGGTTTAGTGTCAGATTTAGTGCTAGAGTTACTTTTAAATTTAGGGTTAGTGTTAGGCTTACAGTTAAGGTTATGTTTAGTGTTAGTGTTGCGGTTAGGGTTAAGGCTAATATTAAGGTTAACATTAGCGTAAGAGTTATGGTTATGATTAGGGTTGGAGTTACTGTTACAATTAGTATTACAGGTGGGGCTGCAGTTAGGGTTAGGGTTAGGGTTAGGGATATGGTTATGCTTATGGTTATTATTATGGTTAAGTTTCAGGTTAGGGATAATGTTACTGTTATGTTTAGCATTAAGTTTACTTTTAGTATTATTTTTAGGGTTAGGGTTAGGTTTACGTTTATGGTTAGGTTTTGGTTTTGTGTTATGATTACAGTTAGGGTTATTTTGGGTTAGGGTTAGGGTTATGGTTAGAGTTTGATTTAGGGTTAGGGTTAATGTTAGAGTTATGGTTAGAGTCAGGGTTAGGTTTAGGTGGAGGGTTAGGGTTATAGGTAGGTTTACAGTTAGTCTTATGATTAGGGTTATGGTAAGTGCTACATTTAGGGTTAAGGTTAGGGTTAGAGTTATGTTTACATTTAGGGTTAGTGTAAGTGTTGCAGTTATGGTTATGTTTAGTGTTAGCTTTAGGTTTAGCATTATGTGTACTGTTAGGGTTAGGTTTACGGTTTGGTTTACAGTTGGGATTAGGGTTTGGTTTAGAATTAGAGTTATTATTAGGTTGGCGGTTAGGGTTAGTTTTATGGTCAAGGTTTTGGATACAGTTAGGGTTACACTTTGGGTTAAGTTTACTTTTAGTTTTAGGTTTAGGGTTAGAGTTGGTTTGGGTTAAGATTATGGTTAGGGTTATGGTTAGGATTAAGGATGTGGTTACAGTTACAATTAGGTTTACAGCTATGCTTTGGGTTAGGGTTATGGTTAGGTTTAGGGTGACCATTAGGTTTACATTTAGGGTTAGTGTTACAATTGGGGTTAGGTTTCCCATTGGGGTTAAGTTTTTTGTTACTATTGCAGTTACAGTTAGGGTTACGATTAGGGTTATGGTTAGGATAGTTTTACAGTTAGGGTTAAGGTCATTGTTATGGTTACTGTTTGATTTAGAGGTAGCGCTAAGTTTATGCATAGGTTTAGGGTTAGGAACACGGTTACAGTTAGCATTACACTAGGGCTAAAGTTAGGGTTATGGTTAGGGCTGTGGATATGGTTAGGTTTAGGGATTGGTTTACAGTTAGATTATGTTTAGGGTTACATTTAAGGTTAGGTTTTGGGTTCTGGTTAGGTTTAGAGTTTGGGTTCATAGTATGGTCATTCTTAGGGTTACAGTTAGGGTTAGGGTTAGGGTTAAGTTTACGGTTAGTGTTACATTAAGTGTTAGGGTTAGGATTATGGGTACTATTGTGGTTAGGGGTTGTGTTAGTGTTACATTTAGGGTTAGGTTTTGGGTTAAGGTTAGCATTTCACTTAGGGTTAGGGCTAGGTTGCTTGTTAGGGATACAATTAGTGTGAGATTATGCTTAGTGTTAGGGTTAGTGTTAGGTTTACCTTCACTGTTACGGTTATGGTTATGATTATGGTTAGGGTTATGGTTACTGTTAGTGTTAGGGTTACAATTAAGTTTATTGGTAAGGATAGGTTAGGGTTAAGGTTTGCATTAGGTTTAGGTTTAGGGTTAGGGTTAGGGTTAGAGTTATATTTAAGGTTCAGATTAGGGTTAGAGTTATGGTTATTGTTACGTTGAGTGTTAGCAGTAAGGTTGGAGTTAGAGTTAAGGGTAATGTTAGGGATTGGGTTAGGTTAGGTTTATGGTTACAGTTAGGATTAGGATTAGCGTTAGGATTAGGATTACAGGTAGGGCTGCAATTGGGTTAATGCTAGTGTTAGGATTAGGGATATGTTTCTGGTTACGGTTTTTGTTAGTGTTAAGTTTAGTGTTAAGATTAGGGTTAAGTTCACATTTAGGTTTAAGGTTACATTTAGGATGAGTGTTAGGGTTAGGGTTGGATTTACATTTGTGGTTAGGGTTAGATTCAGGTTTCAGTTATGGTTACTGTACTTAGGTTTAGGATTATGATTAGAGTTAGAGTTAGGGATAAGGTTAAATTTAGGTTTATGGTTAGGGTTAATTTTAGCTTTAGGTTTAGGGTTATTGTTAGTGCTGCAGTTAGGGATAGATTTAGTGTTACATTTAGGGCTGTGTTTAGGGTTAAGTTTATGTTTAAGGTTAGGGATATGCATAGGGTTATGGTTATTGTTAGTATTACATTTCCAGTTAGGTTTACGTTTAGAATTATGATTATGGTTATCCTTAGGTTTAGGGTTACATTTAGTGTTAGGTTGAGTCTCACGGTTATGTTTACAGTTCGTGTTGGGTTTAGGGTTACGTTTGGTGTTAGGATTACTTAGTGTAATAGTTAAGGTTAGTGTTAGAGTTAGGGTTACGGTTAAGGTTAGGGTTATTGTTAGAGTAAGGGTTAAGTTTACAGTAAGGGTTAAGGTTAGGGTTATGGTTAGGGTTTGGGTTATGATTACATTTACAGTTATGTTTAGTGTTAGGGTTACGGTTGAGGTTGGGATTAGTCTTAGCCTTAAGTTTACAGTTAGTTTTAAGGTAAGAGTTAGAGTTCAGTTTAAGTTTAGGGTTAGGGTTACAGTTAGGGTTACATTTATGGTTAGGGTTAGGCTTAGTGTTAGGATTATGGGTACTGTTGTACTTAGTATTTGGGTCAGGGTTAGGGTTACGTTAGGATGAGGTTTAGGGTAAGAATTATGTTTACTGTTATTTCTGTGGTTAGCATTAGGGCTATGGTTAGTTTTAGGGTTATGGGTGGGGTTACAGTTACTGTTAGTGTTAACTTTTTGTTTAGGTTTAGGGTTAGAATTGGGCTGATAGTTATGTTTATGATTAGGATTATGTTTAGTGTTAGGGTAAGGGTTAGGGTTATGTTTACAGTTAGGGTTATGTTTACAGTTACATTTATGGTTAAGGTTACTTAATATTAGGGTTATGGTTAAGGTTAAAGTTAGGGTAAAGTTTAAGGTTGTGGTTAGAGCAAGGGTAAGGTTTAGGTTTAAGTTTAAGGTTAGGTTTAGGGTTAGGATTACAATTAGGGTTTGGGTTAGGTTTAGGTTTAAAGTTATGTTTAGTGTTAGGGTTAGGAGTTAAATTAAGTGTTAGGGTTGTGGTTAGGTTTAGGGTTACTGGCAGAGTTAGTTTTATGTTTAGAGTTAGGGTTAGGTTTAGTGTTAGGGTTAAGGACATGGTTTCAGTTATGGTTATACTGTGGGTTAGGGTTAGTGTTAAGGTTAGGGTTAGGTTTAGAGTTAGTATTAGTGTTAAGGTTACCTTTACAGTTAGCGTTATGATTAGGATTAGAGTTAGGGTTAGAATTAGGGTTAGGGATAGGGCTGCAATTAATGTTAGGTGTAGTGTTATGGATAGGGTTAGGGTTAGCTGTATGGTTGGATTTACAGTTAAGTTTAGGTATAGGGTTGGGGTTAGGTTTAAAGTTGTGGTTACAGTTAGTGTTAAGGTTACATTTAGTGTTAGGGTTATGGTTAGGCTTGTGGTTAGAGCTAGGCTTACATTTGTGTCTCAGTTAGGTTTATGGTTAAATTTAGAATTAAGGTTACTTAGGGTTAGGTTTATTTTTAGGGTTAGAGTTACGGTTGGGGTTGAGATTATGGTTATGGTTATGGTTAGGTTTAGGGTTAGAGTTAAAGTTACATTTAAGGTTAGTGGTAGGGTTTGGGGAACAGTTCCTGTTAGGGTTAGGGTTAGGTTTTGGTTTCAGGTTACAGTTAGTTTTAGGTTTAGGGTTAGAATTAGGGTTACAGTTATGGCTGTGGTGAGGGATTATTTAGGTTTAGGGATATTGTTAGGATTACAGTTATTATTAAATTCACATCTATAGATAACATTAGGTTTCATAGTTACAGTTATGGTTATGGTTAGTTTTAAGGTTACATTTATGTTTAGGGCTATGGTTAGAGTTCGGTTTAGTGTTACTGTTAGGGTTAGGGTTACTTAGGGTTAGGGTCGTGGTTTGGCTTAGGTTTATCCTTATGGTTATGGTTAAGGTTATGGCTAGGTTTAGGGTTAGGGTTATAGTTATGGTTATGGTTATGATTAGGATCAGAGTTAGAATTAGGTTTACAGGTAGGGCTGCAGTTAGATTTTGTGTTTGCATTAGGGTTAGAGATACAGTTAGAGTTACGGTTAAGGTTAAGGTTACGTTTAGGGTTAAGGTTAGTTTTAGCACTTAGAGTTATGTTTAGGGTTAGCATTGGAGTTACAGTTATGGTTAGATTTAGGTTTAGTTTTTGGCTTAGGTTTATGATTAGTGTTATGGTTATACTTAAGGCTTGTGTTATGGTTAGAGTGAATTTTATGTTTACAATTAGGGGTAGGGTTACTGTTACAATTAAGGATAGGGTTCGGTTTAGGGCTAGGATTAGGCTAATTGTTAGGGTTAGGTTCAGAGTTTAGGGCTAGGGTTGCGGTTAGTGTTAGGGTTAGGGTTAGAAATACAGTTTTGGTTAGGGTTGCAGTTATGGTTAGCGTTAGGGTAATGGTTAGGTTTATGATGACAATTATGTTTAGTGTTAGGTTTAGGGTTATATTTAGGTTTATGGTTAGCGTTAAGGTTAGGGTTAGGTTTAGGGACATGCTTACAGTCTCGGTTAAACTTTGGGTTATTGTCAGGTTTACGATTATGCCTGTGCTTTCGGTTAGGTTTAAGGTTAGATTTATGTGTAGAGTAAGTTTTAGGGTTACAGTTAGGGTTAGAATTATGCTTAGGGTTTAGTTTACAGTTAGAGCTACATTTAGGTTTAGGGTTATGGTTAGAATAGCAGTTACGTTTATAATTAGTCTTAGGGTTAGTGTAAGGTTTAGAGTTACTGTTAGGGTTAGGATTAAGGTTAGGATTTTGCTTTGCGTTAGTGTTAGGGTTAAGGTTTCGGTTAGGGTTAAGGCTAGTTTTTGGGGTATGTATAGGGTTATGTTTAGGGTTTGGGTTATGGTTAGGATTAGTGTTACAATTACATTTACTGCTATGGTTATGATTACAATTAGGGTTATGGTTAGAGTTAGGGTTAAGTTTAATTTTAGGTTTAGGGTTAGAGTATGATTAGGGTTAGGGTTATTGTTACGGTTACCACAAGGGTTATGGTTAACTTAGGGTTCAGGTTAGGTTTAGGATTAGGATGAACTTTATGGTTATGTTTAGGGTTACGATTATTGTTAGGGTTAAGGTTAGGGTTATGGTTACATTTATGCTTAGCTTTATTAAAGTTTTAGTTAGAGTTGCATTTAGGCTTAGGTTTAGTTTTAGGCATTGGGCTACAGTTACCTTTAGGGTTACCATTATTTTTAGGGTTAGGGTAAGGTTTAGGTTTAGGGTTAGGATTAGTGTTACGGTTAGGGTTAGGGTTTTGGGTACTGTTACGGTCAAGGTTAGCTTTAGGGTTGTGGTTACAAACACAATTCCAGGTAAGGTTACGCTTTGGTTTAGGTTTGTGAATAGAGCTGCTGTTATGATTAGGTTTAGTGTTGGGGTTATGGTAAGGGTTACACTGAGTTTTAGGATTATGTTTATGATTAGGTTTAGAGTTAGGCTTACATTTAGGGATAGGGTTATGATTATGTTTAGTGTTAGGATTAAGATTAGGGTTATGCTTAGGTTTAGGGTTAGGGTTATGGTTAGGGTTAGGTTTCAGTTTAGAGTCAGGGCAATGTTTAAGGTTACAATTATGGATATGTTTATGATTAGAGTTAGGTTTACATTAGGGTTAGTTTTAGTGTTATGGTTAGTGCTAGGTTTAGGTTTACAGGTACTGTTAGGGGTAGGGTTAGGACTGAGGTTAGGGTTATGTTTAAAATTAGGTTTAGGGTTAAAATTAGGGTTTTAGTTAGGGCTGGGTTTAGGGTTAGGTTTCTGGTTTGGGATATGCTTAGGCTTGTGGTTAGTGTTAGGTTTAACTTAAAGGCTATGGTTAGGTTACAGTTAAGGTTAGGATTGCGATTAGGTTTAAGTGTTAGGTTTGGAGTTATGGTTAGGTTTAGGGTTAGGTTTAGGTTTATAGTTTGGGTTACAGTTAGTGTTAGGGTTACATTTTCACTTAGGGTTAGGGTTAAGTTTAGGGTGACTGTTAGTGTAACTGTTATGGTTACAGTTACAGTTACAGTTAGATTTAGACAGTTAGTGTCAGGATTACGTTTACTGCTTGGGTTAGTGCTAGGTTTAGCATTATGATTATGTTTAGTGATAGGGTTAAGGTTAGTGTTAGGGTTAGGTTTACTGTTAGGGTTACCTTTCATGTTAGGGTTAGGGTTAGGGTTATGAGTGCTGTTAGGGTTAGAATTATGTTTATGATTAAGGTTAGGTTTAGGGTTATGTTTATGATTTGAGTTACTAGGTTTAGGGTTAGGGTTAGACTTAAGGTTTATGTTTAGGGTTACAGTTATGGTTAGGCTTAGAGTTAGAGTTAGGAATAGGGTTACGTTTACCTTTAGAATTAGGTTTAGGGTTACCGTTATGGTTAGGGTTACTATTGTTTGGGTTAGAGTTAGTGTTTGGGTTAGGGTTACAGTTATGGTTAGAGTTAGAGTTAGCTAAAGTGTTAGAGTTAGGTTTAGCATAAGCATTAGTTATACAGATACTGTTAGTGTTAGGGTTAGGCTTATGGTTACAATTAAAGTTAGGGTTAGAATTAGGTTGACAGTTAGGGCTGCAGTTAGGGTTTATGTTTTTGTTAAGATTAGGGATACCTTTAGGGTTATGGTTAGGGTTATGTTTATGTTTAGGGTTAGGGTTGGGGTTAGTCTTAGCATTAAAGTTATGGTTAGGTTTCCTGTTAGGGTTAGGGTTAGTGTTAGGTTAAGGTTAGGGTTAGTGTTAGGGTTAGGTTTACTCTTAGTCTCAGGGTCAGGATTAAGATTATTGTTATGGTTATGATTAGGCTTAAATGTTACAGTTAATGATAGTGTTAGGTTTAGTGTTAAATTTAGGCTTATTAGTAGTTTTAAGTTTAATGTTAGGCTTAGGGTTATGGTTATGGTTAGGGTTATGATTGAAGATACAGTTATGGTTAGTGTTACAGTTAGGGTTACTGTTATGGTTCCAGTTAGTGTTAAGGTTAGGTTTTTGGTTACATTTATGCTTATGGTTAGTGTTAGAGTTCGGTATAGGGACATGATTACAATGAGGGTTACACTTTGGTTTAGGGTCATTTTTATGTTTAGGGCTGTGGTTACATTTAGGGTTAGGGTAAGAGTTATTGTTAGGGTTAGGCTTAGATTTACAGTTATGGTTAGAGTTAGGGTTATGGTTATGGTTATTGTTAAGGTTAATTTCATGCTTAGTGTTTGGGTTAGGTTTAGAATTATGGTTAGGGATGGGGTTAGTGTTATTGTTAGGGTTACTGTTAGGGTTATGGTTAGAGTTAGGGTTACTGTTACAATTATGGTTATAATATGGGTTAGTGTTACGGTTAGGGTTAGTGTTACATTTAGGGTTCTGGTTAGGGTTAGGATTAGGTTGAGGGTTAGGCTTAGCTTGATGCTTAGATTTAAGTTTATGGTTAGGTTTAGTGTTAGTGTTATGATTAGGGTAATATTTAGGGTTAGGGTTAAGGTTAGGGTTAGGGTTATGGGTAGGGCTGCGGTTATGTTTAGGGATAGGGTTAAGGATATGATTAAGTTTTGGTTATTGTTACAGTTACCTTTAGGATTAGGGTTAGGTTTAAGGATATGTTTACGATTAGGGTTAGTGTTAATTTTGAAATTAGGTTTAGGGTTAAGGTTAGGGTTAATGTTAGGATTAGGTTTACAGTTAGGTTTAGGGTTAGAGTTAGGGTTATGTTTAAGGTTACATTTAGGGTTAGGGTTAGGGTTAGGGTCCAGATTTGGATAGTGTTTCATTAGCGTAAGTGTTAGGGTTAGAGTTAGACCTATGATTAGTATTAAGGGTTAGGGTTCGTGTGAGGGTTAGTGTTAGGGATAGGTTTTGTGGGAAGCCATTAACTGGCATCCATTTTATAATAATGTCAGCCATTTTCTTAAGTTTCTATTCCCCTGCTGAGCTAAGTTTATGGTCCTTCCCACCTTGCCCATTCCCCGTGAATCACGTGCATTGCCCCAGGGGTTGCACCTTCCCCATTGTCTAGATACCTGCTGACCCCTAGAGCTGAGACTTCCTCATTCCTACATTCCCTATATATACCCAGCACCTCCCCTGAATAAACGAGACTTGATCAGAATCCTGTCTTGTCTCCATTCTTTGTGTCTCCTGTCCCTTCTCATCCCCACTCACCCTCTAGGGTCCTCGTTGACTAACCAGGGGGTCAGGACAAGTGGCACCCAGCGTGGATTGATAACGGGGGATTTCATGAGGGATGCCATTCAAGGAGCCATCACAGAAGTTAGAATAGAGGATCGGTCAACGCGGGAACCGGCTGCATTTTCCAGGCCTCGGTGAGTGAACGGCGATTATGGGTCAGGAAATAAACCAGCATGAAATGTGTGTTGAAAGTAAGGCATTAAAGGCATGAGGAGTAAAGGTTAAAATTAAGGATTCATGTCAATATTTTTAATATATTAAACAAGTTTGCCCATGGTTCCCTATTGAAGGAACTATTGATCAGAGGCGATGAAAAAGGGTTGGTGATGCCCTTAAGGATTATTATGAGACTTTTGGACCTGAAAAGGTCCCAGTTACTGCCTTTTCCTGTTGGAATTTAATTGATGAAATCTTATCCCAGAGACACTGTGACCCAGTTGTTGCTAATATGATAAAAAGGGTGAAAATATACTACAGGGACAAAAATGTAAAACCCATCTTAAAGGACAAAAGGAACAAGGACAGACAGACACAAAAAATAGAGAGGAAGATCTTATATCTTTCGATAGCAAAGATGATAGAGATCATGATAAGCCAAAAAAAGGACAAAGAACCCCCTAAGGGTGTGTGCCCTCCTGCAAGGGAACAGAATCTTGAAACTGAAACCAAAAAGCAAGAGGTGCCAAATTCCAAATTATAGCCTGGGGAGAAAATTAACCCCTTTGATTTAGAAGGAGCTACACTCAAAGTTAAAAAAAATATATCCCGAACTACCAAAGCCTCTTCAAGTTGAAGCCGATTATAATAAAGTTGATTGGGATGAACTATTGGAGGAAGTTGTTCAGTATCAGGGCCGAGATGGGCCACCCGAGGTTAAGTGCCCTCCACCATATAGCACTGATCCTAGTGGGCCTCCTTTGGCGTGTTTGGTTTCTGACCCCAGAAAGGAATTAAAAGGAAAAATTGAACTTCTCAAAGAACAGATAAAATTAGAGAAAGTGCACCAAGACCTCATAAACCAATTAGAAAGATTAAAATCAGGAAAACTGAAAAATGAAAGTATAACAGGACCAAAGGCCCCCTGTGTTCAAAGGCCACCCATGAGGGGCGTTATCCCCAAAAGCTTCCTCCTGTTAGACCCACCCATAGATCTAGATAAGGCAGAGGCATTTCCGGTGTCAGAAACAACAGGCGCTCAAGGACAGATTTGGTGCCATTACACTGGTTTTGATTTTAAAGTTTTAAAAGTACTAAAAATGGCGGTTGCCCAATACGGAGCCACAGCTCCATACACCACAGCCATTTTAGAAACTGTGGCCGACAATTGGCTTACTCACTAGGACTGGCAGGCATTAGCCAGAGCCACCCTCTCTGGGGGGGATTATCTCCTATGGAAATCAGAATATATGGAAAACTGCAAAGGTACTGTCAGTCGAAATGCACAAGCTGGCAATGGATGGAATTTAGATATGTTAACAGGGAGAGGTTATTATGTCATCAAGGATGCACAAATGCAGTACGATGCAGGTCTTTATGCTCAAATCCAAGCAGCTGCCACTAAGACATGGAGGAAACTGCCCGCTAAAGGGGATGTAAGTTCCTCCCTCACTAATATTAAACAAAGGCTAGATGAGCCTTTTGCAGAATTTGTCCACTGCTTGCTTACTGCAGCTGAGAGGATTTTTGGCAATGCTGATGCAGGTACAAAATTTGTTAAACAATTGGCCTTTGAAAATTCTAATGCTGCCTGCCAGGCTGCCATTAGACCATACAAATAAAAGCTGATTTAATGGGCTATATCCGCCTCTGTTCTGATATTGGGTCTGCTTATCAACAAGGTCTAGCTATGGCTGCTGCCATTCAGGGACACACAGTTAAACAATTTTTATCTCAACAAAACAAAACGAAATGTTTTAACTGTGGAGAGGCTGGCCATTATGCAAAGAACTGTATGAGTTTCCAGTCTTGGTATAGCGGGGCTTTACGATGTTTTAGCCAGAATTCTCTGTTCTAAAAGTATGCAGGAATAGACACTGGAGTGCCGTCTTGCCTAAGTAAGCTAGAGCTTAGCTGGCTCTTCTCTGATAAGAACTCACTCTTAGAAAGACTAATCATGGAGCAGAAACAATCAGCTCTCCTGGGAAACCTGGATGGTTAGAACACGTTAACTGCTTGGTTGCCATAGGGATGAATGGGAGAGAAAACATCCTCCAGTTCCTCTGCACAAAGAGGTGGAAAGTGGCCAACTTCACAGGCGTTATCTTTTAGGAGACTGAATGAGTTACCACTCTTCGCATTGTGGGGTTTTGAAAATTACTTCTGTTAAAAAGTGACGTTTTAGCCAGAGTTCTGTTTTTCACTGTATGATAGAACAGGCATTAAAGTTCCTTGCTTCCAAAAGAAGCTGGAACTTAGCTGACTCTTCTAAGAATTCACTCTTAGAAACACAAATCATGGAGCATAAACAATCAGGTCTACCATGAAACATGGATGCTTAGAACGTGTTACTCGCTTGATTCCCATGGGAATGAATGGGAGAGAAAACATCCTTCTCCTGTTCTTCTGAACAAGGGGGTGGAAAGCCACCAACTTCATAGATGCTTTCTCTTTGGAGACTAAATGAGTTACTGCTCTTGGCATAGTTGGGTTTTGCAAATTACTTCAGTTACCTAAGTGAAGTTTTGGCGGGAGTTCTGTGCTTTGCTGTATGTGTGAACAGGTTTTGGTGTTCCTTGATACCCAAAGAAGATGTTTCTTAGATGGCTGTTCTACATTATGATCTCAGTCTTAGAATCCAAATAATCAGGGATAGGGTTAGGATTAAAGTTGGATGTTTTGTGTTCAGATAGTGTTAAGTTTAGGGATAGAAAATGTTGGGGTTAATGTTTAGAATTAGGGTTACCATAAGGGATACGAGAAGGCTTAGTACTGGGGTTTAGAGTTAATGCCTGGATTACTGGAAGGATTTAGCGTGCTATTAAGGATTAGGGTTAGATTAGGTTTAGAATTATGGTTAAGGTTAGTGTTAGGATATAGGGTTAGGATTGAGTTAGTTATGGGCTAGGGTTAGGCTTAGTCTTTAGGGTTAGGGTTAGGGCTTGGATAGTGTTAGGGTTAGGGTTAGTGTTAGGGTTAGAGTTAGTGTTAAGATTAGAGTTAATGGTTAGGTTTAGTGTTATCGTTATGGTTAGAATAGAGTTAGAGTTAGGGTTAAGGTTAGAATAGGTTTAGAGTTAGGGTTAGGTTTAGGGTTAGGATCTAGTTAGTGCTAGCATTAGGCTTAGGGTTTAGGTTTAGGGTTAAGTTTAAGCTTAAGGTTAGGTTAGAGTTAGGGTTAAGGTTCCTGTGCAGGTTAGGTTTCACTGTTAGGGTTAGTGTTATTTTTAGTGCTGGTGTTAGTGTTAAGGTTAGGTTTAGATACAGTTAGGTTTAGGTTTAGTGTTAACGCTAGGTTTAGGGTTCAGTTTAGGATAGGGTTATTGTTAGGGTTAGGGTTTGGTTTCAAATAGATTTAAAGTTCAGTTTAGGGTTCATCTTAGTGTTATTGTTAGGATTAGTATTAGGGTTAGGGTTATGATAGGGTTATGATTATGGTTAGGTTTAGGATTAGGATTTAGTGTGAGGGTTAGGGTTATTTTATGGTAGGATTAGGGTTAAGGTTACGATTAGGATTTAGGGGTAGGGTTAGTGTTAGGGTCATGTTTAGGATAGAGTTAGGGATAGTTTTTGGGTTAGGAAAAGTTTTAAGGTTAGGATTTTCAGTTATTGTTAGGGTTAGGGTTTTGATTTGACGAGATATAAGGTTAAGGTTAGAGTGATTGTTATGGGTAGGTTTCCGTTTAAGGCAGGGTTAGAAGACAGGGTTAGGTTTTTGTTTGGTTAGGATAGATTTAATTTTATGCTTATGGTTAAAATTACAGTTAGGGTTAGGATAGAATTAGAGTTAGAGTTACAAGTAGTGTTAGGGTTAGGGTTAAGATGAGTGTTTAATGTTATGGTTAGGATTGGGGTCAGGGTTAGGGCAGAGTTAGAGGTAGTGTTTAAGAAAGGGTTAGGTTTAGGGTTGGAGTTAGGAATTAGGGTCAGTGTTAGGTTTAGGGTTAGGATTTGGGATAGGAGTAGGATAGAGTTATTGTTACAGTTAAGGTTAGGATTTTGGGTTAGATTTAAGCTTAGGATTAGAGTTAGGTTAGAGTTAGTGTTAGGGTTAGTGATAAGGTTAGGATTTAGATTTAAGTTTATGGTTACTGTTAGTTATACTGTTAGGGTTAGGATAGGTTAAGGATAGAGTTTGGGTTCAGATAGATTTATGGTTTTTAATTGTTTGGGTTAATGTTAGTGTTATGATTAGGTTTAGCGTTAGAGTTATGATGGGGTTATGGCTAGAGTTAGGGTTAGGATTAGGATTTAGGGTTAGGGATAGGTTTAGGTTTATGAAACCATTATGGTTTGGGTTTTGATTAGGACTTAGGTTTAGAGTTAATGTTTAGATCAGGTTTAGGATGGAGATGGGGATAGTGTTTGGGCGAGGATATGGGTTGCAGTCAGGTTTTGGGTTAAGGTTAGGGTTAGGGTTAGGTTTAGAGTTTGGATTTGTCTACACCTTGGGTTAAGGGTAGAGTTGGGGTTAGGAGTAGGGTTACGGTAAGGGGCAGGTTTAGCGTAGAATTAGAGATAGGGTTTGGGTTGTTCAGGATAGAGTTAGCTTTGTGGTTATGGTTATGGTTAAGCTTAAGGTTAATGTTAGTTTAAGATAGAGTTAGTGTTAGAGTTATAGTTATAGTTATGGTTAGGATTAGGGTTAGTGTCAACTTTAGTGTTAGGCTTACAGATTAGAGTTAGGGTTTGGTTTAAGGTTAGGGTTAGCATTAGGGTTAGGGTTAGAATTAGGATTATGATAGAGTTAGAGCTGGGGTTTGGTTAGGGTTGGGATTTAGATTTAAGTTTAGCGTTAGAGATATGAAAAGTTTAGGATTATGTTTAGGGTTAGGGTTAGGATTTAACATTTATATTAGAATAAGGGTTCGGGTATGAATAGATTTAGGGCTAGAGTTTTGTTTATTTTTAGGATTTAGGTTAAGGGGTCTGGTTAGTGTTAGGCTTAGTATTAGAATAGTGTTACTGATAGCGGTAGGTTCAGGACTATGGTTAGTATTGGTTAGGGTTAGGCTTAGGGTTAGTATTATGATTCAGTTTAGGATAAAGATAGTGTTAGGGATAAGCTTAGGGTTAAGATAGCTTAGGGTTATAGTTAGGTTAGAGTTAGGGTAGTGGTTAGGTTAGAGTTAGGGTTAGTGCTGAGGTTAAGATTTAGGGTTAGGCCTAAAATTAGGGTTAATTTGAGGATTAAAATACAAATAGGTTTATAGTTTCCACGTGTTACCACCTCGGTTAAGATTGAAATGAATGAGAGAGATAAATCTTTCCCTAGTTCTTCTGAGCAATGAGGTGGAAGGTTGTAATCTTCACCTATGTTTTTCCTTAGGAGACAAAATGAGTTGCTCAGTGTGTGAGAGAGCTTCCGTCTACCCTACGCCGGCTACACTATGCCTGCTGAGACTAGCGAGCAAAGCCCAGGTGCAGAGTAGGTGAAACCCTCTTCTAGCCCATTAGGACCACCCCCAACCCTCAGCAGAACTCCATCCCAAGCCCAACCACCGAGTAGGAATTACTGCCGCTTTCCGGGAAGCACCAGATCCAGTCCTAGCCCAGGCCTGTTGAGTGTGTGGGAGAGCTTACTTTCCCCTGTAGTCCAGCTTGTCCCATCCAGACTCAGCTCAGGCCTGGCATACAGGCCTGGGGTGAAACCCTGCAGCTGCAATCCCTGCAGAAAGTGTAGTGCACAGAACCACCCACCTAGTCCAAGAGCAGAACATCTTGCCAGAGGGGCACAACAGGTTCACTCCCAAGAGCAGCATCAGGAAGGAGCTGAGCTCAGCAGCCAGACCCAAGTGAGGCACAGCTGGATAAATACAAACTGTGTAGTTCTGCACCTGAATTTCAGTAGGTGCTAAGGTTACAACTCCACCAAAGATCTACAACAAAATTCAGAAGACAGTGCTACACAAAAAGACAAGGAGAAGAAGTAAAATGCAATCTCAGATCCCAAACCCACACATAACAAGTGCAGAGGACACTAACACATAACAAATCAGTAACAATGCAGCTGACATCAATGAATCAACAGCTTCAGAAAAAAAAGAAACAACAGCAGAAAGGTATAGAGGAACTCAGATTGGAAATGAAAAAAGAAATCCCTGAATTAATACCATCTGCAATAAAGAATCAAATGCAGAAGCATATGGAGGAAACCCAATGCTCACCCAGAACAAGTGCAGAGGACACAAGCTCAGCTTAAATGTATGAATTAATAGCATCTATATTAAATAAGCAACAGCAGAAAGTGATAGAAGAACTCAGAGCAGAATTCCTTTCTGAAATAAAAATATAATTCTCTGAAATCATAGCATCTGAAGTAAAGAATCAACTACAGAAACATAAGGAGGAAACCCAACCTAAAGAAAACACTGCAGTAAAAAAATATTAACTGCTTCTAAAGAAGATATTGATAAAAAATATAAAGGAGTTTAGAAAAATGACAGATTCCTTGAATAAGCAATACAGGAAAGAAATAGATTGCATGAAGCAGAGTCAAAGAGTTATAGAGGAACTTAAAATCTCAGTCACAAGATTACAAAACTGCTTAAGTGAAAGTGAAGACAGAGTTTCAGCTCTTGAAGACACTGGTGCAGCTAGTGAAAAGGTAAGAAAAGATCTCTTAAAAACAACTAGGATGCAGGAAAAAATAATTCATCACTTGCAAGATGATGCAAAGATGAACAATGTGAGACTAATAGGTAGCAATGAGAAAGGAGGAGTCAATACAAATGACATTTAAAAATATGAAAAGAAGTAGTAGCAGAACACTTCCCATATATGAGGAAACAATCTGCCATTCAGGTAAGTGAAGCATACAGAACGCCAAGTAACCTCAATCGAATGAAAAACACACCGAGACAAATAAGAGTCAAGATCCCAGAAATTCAGATCAAGCATAATATACTGAAAGCCGCTAGACAAAAGAAACAGATCACGTTCAAAGGAAAACCCATCAGAATTATGGCAAACTTTTCTTCAAAAACCATGAAGGCAAGAAGAGCATGGATCAGAGTTCTTCAAGTCCTGTATGAAAACAAATTCCAGCCCAGATTACCATACTCTGCAAAGCTCTCTTTCAAGAATGATGGAGAAGTGAAATACTTCTATGACAAAGAACAAATAGTGTTTCATGATGGCAAAGCCAACCCTACAAAGCTCCTGAAAGATGTTCTAGAGAGGATCAAACTGAACAGAACTCCACGAATGAGATCAGAAACAACCAGCTAAACAGAGCAAGCAATTAAACACAGGAGAAAAAGGAGTAAACGACAACAGGAAAATAACATGTCAATCGTAAGTCAAAGCATCTCAATTGCAACCAGCAATGTAAATGGATTCAATTCACCAATTAAGAGAAATAGACTGGCACAGCGGATTAGGATACAAAATCCAACAATATGCTGTACACAAGAAACACATTTAATTCATAAAGACATACATAGGCTGAAAGTCAAAGGATGCAACACAATAATATACACCCCAGCACCTCAGAGAAAAGCAGGGGTAACAATCCTATATTCAGACAGTCTCAACTTCAAACCAACAATGATCAAGTGAAATAAAGAGGGACACTGTATACTGGTTATGAAAAAATCTCAAGAGGAAGAGGTAACACTCATAAATGTGTATTCACCAAACATGGGAGCACCCAACTATATAAAGCAAATTGTAATGGACATGAAAAATCTAATATCCAATACCACAATCTTAACAGGAGTCCTTAACAACCCCTTGTTCCAAAAAGATAGGTCAACCAGACAAAAACTTAGCAAAGAAATAACAGAAGTGAACCAGAGCTTGAAACAAATGGACTTCCTGGACATATACAGAGTGTTCCACCCAAACACAGCTGAAAACACATTTTTGTCATCTACACATGGGTCATTTTCTAAAATAGACCACAGAATGATCCATAGATCAAGCTTAAGAATATACAAGAGAGATTATCCCATGCATATTATCTGACCACAGTGAAATGAAACTTGAAGTAAATGACAACAAAAACCAGAAAAAACCATAAAAACATGGAAATTAAATGACAACACACTCAGCAACCAATGGGTCGCAGATGAAATTAAACAAGAAATTCTACAATTCAATGAAAATTCAAGCATAATTTATAGGAATTTTTGGAATACAGTGAAAGCAGTTCTCAGAGGGAAGCTCAGCTATGAACTCACACATTAGGAAAACAGAAAGGGAACAGATAAATACCCTAATACTGCACCTTCAACAACTAGAAAAGGAAGAGTAAACCTAACCCAGAACCCAAAGACGGGAAGAAATCATAAAGATTAGAGCAGAAATTAATGCAACTGAGATGAAGAAAACAGTTCAGAGAACTAACAAAGCAAACAGCTGGTTCTTTGAAAGATTAAATAAAACTGATAAGCCCTTAGGGAAGCTCATCAAAAAGAGGAAAGAAAACATTCAAATACAAGCAATAAGGAATGAAAAGTGTGTAGTTACTACAGAACAAATGGAAATTCAGAAGATTATCAATAGCTACTTTGATAATCTTTACTCTCACATAATAGAAGACACAGAAGAAATGGACAAATTTCTATCAGGGTACAAATAGCCACAACTGAAGTGACAAGATATAACCACTCTCAATAGCCCAATAACAGCCCATGAAATACGAGATGTAGTAAAAAAACCTACTGAAAAACAAAAGTCCAGGTCAGGATGGATTCACAGCTGAATTCTACAAGAAATTTACAGAAGAGGTAGTCCCCATACTTCTGAAACTCTTCAATGAAATTGAAAAGGAAGCAATCCTCCCAAAGTCATTCCTGGAGGCAAATATTCTACTGATACCCAAGCCAGAGAAAGGTGCAAGTAAGAAAGAGAACTACAGGCCAATCTCCCTCATGAACATAGATGCAAAATTCCACAATAATATCCTAGCAAATAGAATACAACAAATCATCAAGAATATCATACATCACGACTAGATAGGATTCATCCCAGGGATGCAAGGATGGTTCAATATTGGAAAATCTATAAATGTAATACACTATATCAATAGAGTGAAAACTAGAAGCCACATGATTATCTCTCTTGATGCAGAGAAATCTTCTGACAAAGTCCACATTCATTCATGTTCCAAGCCCTACAGAAAATTGGAATAGATGGCCTCTACTTCAATCTGGAAAAAGCCATTTATGAAAACTCAACAGCTAACATTATTCTAAATGGGGAAAAACTGAAATCTTTTATTCTTAGATCTGGTACAAGACAAGGATGTGCTCTATCACCACTCCTATTCAATATAGTTCTGGAATCATTAGCTACAGCCATTAGCCAAGAGAAAGAAATAGATGAATAAGAACAGGTAAAGAAGAAGTTAAAGTATCTTTATTTGCAGATGACATGATACTTTACTTGAAAGACCCTAAAAACTCCACCAGGAATCTACAACAATTAACACAGAAATTCAGTAGCATAGCATGTATAAAGTCAATACCCAAAAGTCAATAGCATTCCTCTACACAGACAACAAACACTGAGAGGGAAATTAGAGAAACAATACCTTTTACAATAGCACTGAGGAAAATGAAATACCTTGCAATTAATGTAATTAAGGAAGTCAAAGATATTTTCAAGGAAAATTACAGTACTCTTAAAAAAGTGATTGTAGAGGATTTCAGAAAATAGAAAGATATTCCATGCTCCTAGATAGGAAGAACCAACACTGTGAAGATGGCCATACTCCCAAAATTACTGTACAGATTTAATGCGATTCCTATCAGACTACCAACAACATACCTCTCAGAGGTTGACAAATCATTCCCAAAATTTATCTGGAACCTGAAAAGACCTAGAATAGTAAAGACAATCCTGGGAAACAAAGACAAGGCAGGATGCATTACAATACCTGACTTGAAATTATACTATAAGGCTACTGTGATAAAATCAGCATGATACTGGCAACAAAATAGACCTGAGGATCAATGGAATAGATTAGAGGACGCTGAAGCCCCTATAAACACACTCAGCCACCTTATCTTTGACAAAGGGCCACACATGCTCACTGGAAGAAAGATAGAATCTTTAACAAATGGTGCTGGAAAAACTGGCTCTCTACATGCCGAAAACTAGAACTTGATCAGGTCTATCACCATGCACTAAACTAAAGTCAAAATGGATTAAAGATCTAAACATTAAAGCAGAGACACTAAATCTTCTGGAAGAGAAAGTAGGAGGAACTGTTGAAGATATAGAGGTAGACAAAGACTTCATGAACAGAAATCAAATTGTATGGGAAAGAGTTGAAAGAATTAACAATTGGGACCTGCTCACTGAGAAGTTTTTTTCATGTCATAAGAAATTACAAAGTGAAAAGACAACCCACAAATGTGGAAGAAATCATGACAAATAAATATTCAGACAAAGGTCTGCTCTATAGAATTTACAAAGAATTAAAAACACTAGGCTCCAAAATTTAAATACCATATCCAGAAAAGGGCATCCGAGATGAACACATGCTTCTCAGAGGATGACATTAAAGACTCAAAAAATATATGAAAAAAATGGTCCACATTACTAGCCACCAGTGAATTGCAAATTAAAACAATATTGAGATATCATGTCACCCCAGAAAGAATGGCTATCATAAAGAAATCAACGAACACAAATGTTGAGGAGACTGTGGTGGAAAAGGAACCCTTCTCCACAGCTGGTGGGAGTGTAGGGTGGTGCAACCATTATGGAAGGTAATGTGGAGAATACGAAAACTTGGACTGGAAATCCCATTTAAACCAGCTATTTCTCTACTGAGAATTTTCCCAGAGGATCTGAAAACATCATATCAAAGTGATATATGTGTGCCTATGTTTATGGCAGCACAATTTGTGATATCCAAGTCTGGGAAACAACAAAGATGCCCAGCACCTGAGGAATGGATGAAAAAAATGTGGTATTTTTATACAATGGAGTATTAATCAGATATAAAGAATGATAAACTCATAGCGTTTATATTGCAGTGGATGCCACTTGAAGATATACTCAGAAGTGAAATAAATCATACGCACATGTGTAAATATTATACAGATTCCCTAGTATAAGTACTCAAAAGAATAAATACAAATAGAAAGGTGTAATACAAGTAAAAGGAAAACAAGAACTTGAGGACTAATTAAGAGAGGGAAAGGAGAAGAGTTAGGACGCATGACAGTTGCAAGCCACACATTTATATGTAGCAGATGGGCAAGGAAATGATACTGAGAATCTTCAGAAGATTTTTGAATCTATGTTTTAAGTGGAAAGATTCTCACCCTGACATCTATATATACTGACACCTGTGAACTAAGAAACTGCACTGAAAGTGGCAATTTGTAATTTTATGTTCATGGTTGGAGTGCCTGTCATTCTGGTCTTCTGAATACGGGCTGCTTTTCATGACATGCCAGTTACTGTCATGCTGTCTCTCGGGTAGATGATTGTTCAAAAAGAAGGAGGTGGTGAATGAAGGCAAGAGAAAGGAAAAGAATGTTGTGGGACTGTCCTGCTTCAAGGTTGTATACTGCTAGATTTCTGGACTTATGTGTAAAGATAAGAATTATATAATTCTTTATGCTTATTTAAAAATTATATTCTAATTTTTAAGTTTTTTATCATATTCTGTAGGATTTTAAAGTTCAGCATATCAAAACTTGCTGAAAAGTACCTGTTGCATGCTATACCTAAGATGTTTGATATTCAGACAGATAGTGAGAATAAGCTTAACAGCCTAGGTTGTATGGTAGCAACAATAAGCTTCTCTTCTGGAAGTTAACAACCTAAGTTTGCAGACCAAAATTAGAGAAAAAGGAGGGCCACAAGGAAAGCCAACATTTTGGCCCTAGCCTTCCATGGTCAATTAAGTCTCTGGACATATGAGAACTTGTACTGTAATGTCATGTAACTCGGTAGTGTCTCAAATATTCTGATCAAGGATGTTATGAGGCCAAAGAGAAAAGTGATTGATGATGTAGAGTGCGCCTAAGGAGAGTCAGATTGAGAGAAAACATTCTCTCAGGCTTTCACGGAAAGCACATTGGCCAAACAATGGCTGTGACTCATCCACATGGCTGACACTGACAAAAGATCTGCAATCTGAGGTATAGGATCTCAGAATAAATCCTGAGGGATTTTCACTGACCTTATCAGACACAAAAGCTACAACTCCTGTTGCATTGGTCTTGCTTTACCTTGGTCTTAACCATCCAGCAGAAAAGTATAGAAAGGAATTATGAGAAGTAAGGATATGGTGTTATGCTGAGCTATAGTTGACACTGGTCAACAATATCTGAAATTCCCAGTCAAGCGGAAGACCCAATACTATTTTGGACTACTGGACTCTTTTAGAATATTTTCCTGAGTTAACACACCTATAATATTCAAATGACTGAAGTAAACAAAAAAGGGGATACAGATGAATGTCCATTTTGTATGTGTATTAAAAATGGTTAGGATAGATTTATAGTTACATTCTCTTATTGAATAGGGGGATTTGTTCTAATAGTGTTTGTAAATAGGATATTATGTCCACATCTTGTACAGCAAATAACCACTGGGAAGAATATATGCAATGTGTTAATTATTGGAACTGTCCCACCAATTTGGTTTGAAACTGTCTCATTGCTATTTGTTTCTCAATAAAATTATAGAAAAAAATGAGTTGCCACTCTTGGCAAAGTGGCTCTTGCCAATTCCTTCTGTTACCCAAGTCACATTTTACCCAGAGTTCTGTGTTTCTCTGTATGCATGAAGAGACATTGGATAGCCCTGCTTCCCAAAGAAGCTGGAGCTTAGCTGGCTGTTCTCCATTAAGAACTCACTGCTAGAAACACAAATCATGGAGCACAAACAGTAGGTTCTACCAGGAAACCTGGATACTTGGAACATATTATCAGATCGGTTCCCTTTAAATGAATGGCAGAGAAAACATCCTTCTCCAGTTCCTCTACAAACGAGCTGGAATTTTACCAACTTCATGGATGCTTTCTGCTCAGATACTCTTGGCATAGTGGGGATCTGTGAATTATTTCGATTACCAAAGTGAAGTTGTGGCGGGTGTTCTCTGATTTCCTGTATGTGCGAACAGGCTTTGGAGTTGTGTGCTTCCCAAAGCAGCTGGACCTGAGATGGCTCTTCTTCATTAAGATCTCACTCATAGAATCCAAATACTCAGGGATAGGCTTAGGATTAGGGTTAGGGTTAGGGGTATAGTGTTCAGGGTTAGGGTTAGGGTAATGGTTATGGTTAGAGTTAGTATTAGGGTCAGGGTATAGGGGTTATCATTAGGGTTAGCCTTAAGGTTAGGAATAGAAAGTGTTAGGGTTAATGTTTACATTTTGGGTTAGTGTAGGGGTATATAGGAGAAGGGTTAGGGTTAGGGGCTAGAGTTAGTGTTAGGTTTACTGGAAGGATTTAGGCTGAAGATTAAGGTTAGGTTTAGAATAAGTTTAGGGTTTCAGTTAATATTAGAGTAAGGACATAGGGTTAGTATGAGTTAGGTTAGGGTTAGGATTAGGGTTAATGTTAGCATTTAGATAGTGTTAGGTTCAGTAATTGTGTCAGGGTTAGAGTTAATGTTAAGATTATTTTTAGAGGTTAGGTTTTCTGTTAGGGTTAGGGTTAGGATAGATCTAGGGTTATGGATAAGGTCAGAATAGATTTAGAGTTAAGGTTAAGATTCAGGTAAAGTTTAGGATTGAGTTAGTGTTGGCGTTAGAGATATGATTTAAGGTTAGTTTTAAGGTTCAGCTTAGAGTTAGGTTAGATTTAGGGTTAGGGTTAGTGTTAAGGTTTGGATTTGCTTTTTGGGTTAGTGTTATTGTTAGTGTTAGTTTTAGGGTGTGGTTTAGTATAGTGTTAAGGTTAGTGTTAAGGGTAAGGTTAGTGCTATGGTTAGGTTTAGGGATAGGTTTAAGATTGGGTTAGTGTTAGGGATAGGGGTTGTGTCAGGATAGATTTAGGGTTAAGTTTAGGGTTCAGGTTAGTGTTAGTGTTAGGGTAATGATAGGGTTATGGTTATGGTTATGATTAGGGTTAATATTAATTTTAGTGGCTAGGGTTATAATAGGGTTAGGGTTAGGGTTACACTTTAGATATAGTGTTAGCATAGAGTTACTTTATGGTTAGGGTTAGTGTTTAGAGTTAGGGTTATGGTTTGGATATTGTTAGGGTTTGGGTTGGTGTCAGGTTTAGGGTTAGTGTTAAGATTATTTTTAAGTGTTAGGTTTAGTGTTAAGATTAGTGTTAAGGTTAGGGGTTAGTGTTAGGGTCTGGTTACAGTTAGTGTTAACGTTAGGGTTAGCATTATAATAGAGTTAGTGTTAGCGTTAAGGTTAGGAGTCAGGGTTAGTGTTAGAGTTCAGTTTAGGGTTACATTAATTTAGTGTTAGGGTTGGTGTTCAGGTTATGATTCACTTTTAGGGTTAGTGTTATTGTTAGTGTTAGGGTTAGGATTAGGTTTTGCATACAATTATGTTTAGGGTTAGTGTTAAGTGTAGGTTTAGTGTTAGTGTTAGGTTTAGGGATAGGTTTTGGATAGGGTTGGGGATAGGGAGAATTTTTGGATTTGGATAGATTCAGATAGGTTTCAGATAAGCTTCAGAATGGAGTTAGGCTTAAGGTTAGTGTTACGATATGGTTATGGTTATTGTTAGGGTTACTATTAAGGTGGTGGTTAGGATAGAGTTAGGGTTAGGCTTAATGTTAAGTTTAGAATGTAGGGTTACAATTAGGGGCTAGAGTTAGTGTTAGGTTTTTGGAAGAATTTATGGTGAGTGTTAGACTTAGGGCTAGAACAGGGTTAAGGTTACAGTTAGGATTAGGGTTAGAATATAGGGTTAGGATAGAGTTAGGTTAGGGTTAGCATTAGACTTTAGGGTTAGGTTTACGGTTTGAATAGTGTTACTTTTAGGGTTAGTCTTTGAGTTTGGGTTAGTGCTAAGATTTGTGTTAAGCTTTAGGGTTAGTGTTAGGGTTAGGGATAGGATACAATTTGTGTTAGGGTTAGGACTAGAATAGGTTTAAGGTTAGGGTTTGTGTTCGGTTTGATTCAGGATTAACTTTAGAGTTTGGGTTAGTGTTAGTGTTAGAATTAGTGTTAAGGTTCTTTTTATTATAGGGTTATGGTAAGGGTTAGGGTTAGGATTAGGTTTTAGGGGTAGGGTTAGTGTTAGGGTTATGATCTTATTAGCATTAGTGTTATGATTAGGATTTAGGGTTAGGGTTAGTATTTGGATCAGGGTTAGGATAGAGTTAAGGATAGTGTTTGGGTCAGAATTAGTCTTAGGGTTAGGTTTGGGTTTAGGGTTAGTTTGAGGTTTATGGTTTGGATTTGGCTAGATTTTCAGGTTAAGTTTACAATTAGGTTTAGGGGTAGGGTTACCGTGAGGAGTATGCTTAGTATAGAATAAGAGTTAGAGTTTGGTTTGTTTAGGATAGATTTACCTTTATGTTTATGTTTAAGGTTAGGGTTAACATTAGTTTTAATGTAGAGTTAGTGTTAGGGTTAGGGTTAGGCTTAGGACAGTGTTAGGTTTAGGGTTTGTGTTAGTGTTAATGATAGTGTTGGGGTGAAGTTTAATGTTTAGTGTTAGGGTTATGATTGGGGTCAGGGTTAAGACAGAGTTAGGGTTGTGGTTATGATTATAGTTAGGAAAGGTTTAGGGTTACGGCTGGGGTTAAAATTAAGGGTTAGTATTAGGTTTAGGGTTAGAGTTGGGGATGGCTTTAGGATAGAGTTAGAGTTATGGTCAAGGTTAGTATATAGGGTTAGGTTTATGGTTATGCTTAGTGATAGTTTAGAGTTAGGGTTAGTGTTAAGGTTAGAATTTAGGTTGAGGTTTACAGTTACTGTTAATTTTGCAGTTAGGCTTAGGAAAGTATTAGGGTTAAGGATAGGGTTTGGTTTCCAATGTATTTAGGGTTCAGTTTAGGTTTAGGGTTAGTGTTAGTATGAAGACTATGATTAGGATTAATGTTTAAGGTTATGGTAAGAGTTAGGTTCAGGATAGAGTTAGGGTTAAGGTTAGGTTTAATATTATTCTTAGTATAGTGTTAGGTTAGTGTTAGTTTTAGGTTTAGGTTTAGGACACAATTAGTGTAAGAGTTAGGGTTAGGATAGAGTTACAGTTAGGGGTACGGTTAGCATTAGGGTGAGGGTTAGCTTTAGGATAGAGTTAGGGATTGGGTTCTGGTTAGGGTAAGTAATAGAGTTATGTTTGGGGTTTGGATGCAGTTAGGGCAAAGGTTAGGTTAGGGTTAGTGTTTAGGTTTAGGGTTAGGATTATTGTCAGGATAAATTCATGTTAGGATATTGTTTGGGTTAAGGTTCTGATATTGTTAGGGTTACCCTTAGGCTTACTGTTACAGTTATGTTTAGGATTGAGTTAGGTTTAGGATTAGTGTTAGTGTTAGAAGTACTTATGGATAGAGTTTGAGCTAGGTAAGCATTAGGGTAGATACTAGAAGGGTTAGCATTTTAGGGGCTAGAGTTAGTTTTAGGTTTATTGTAAGGGTTTAGTCTGAGGGTTACTGTTAGGGTTATAATAGGGTTATGACTATGATTATGTTTAGGGTTAGAATATAGTGTTATTATAGAGTTAAGTTAGGGTTAGGGATAGGGATAGGGTTAGTCTTTAGGGTTAAGTTTAGTGTTAAAATTAAGGTTGAATAGTGTTAGGGTTTGGGTTAGTGTTAGGATTAGGGTTGGTGTTAAGATTTGTGTAAAGTGTTACATTTAGTGCTAGAGTTAGGTTTTGTATAGAGCTATGTTTATGGTTAAGGTTAGAATAGTGTCATATAGGGGTAGGATTTAGGGTTATGATTAGTGTTCACCTTAGTCTTAAGTTAGAGTTAAGGTTAGGCTTGGTGTATGGTTAGGATTCACTTTTAGAGTTAGTGTCATTTTTAGATTTAGTTTTAGAGATAGGGTTAGGTTTATGATACAGTTAAGGCTAGGATTAGTGTTAAGGGTAGAGTTAGGGTTAGGGTTAGGGATAAGTCTATAATAGGGTTAGGGCTAGTGGTAGGGTTTGGGTTCTGATAGATTTAGGGTTAAGTTTAGGATTCGGGTTAGTGTTAGTGCTAGCATTAGTGTTAGGTTAGTATTTTGATAGTGTTATGATTTGGGTTAGGGTTAAGATTATGCTACAGGGTTAGGGGAAGTGTTAGGGTCAGGGTTAGGATACAGTTAGGTATAGGGATTGAGATAGGATTACAGTTAGAGTTAGGTTTTGATTTAGGGTTAGGTCTAAGATTAGGTTCAGGGTTAGGGTTTGGCTAGATTTAGTGTTAAGGTTAGAGTTAGATTTATGGGTAGGTTTACAGTTAGTGGTAGGGTTATGGTAGAATTAGGGTTAGGGTTTGGTTTTTTTTAGGATAGAGTTAACTTTATGGTTATGGTTAAGGTTAGGGTTAGTGTTTTTCTAAGATAGAGTTCGTGTTTGTGTTAGGGCTATGGTTAGGGTTATGATTAATGCTTAGGGTTAAGGTAAATGTTAGTTTCAGTATCATGTTAAGGTTAGTGTTAGGGTTAGGTTTAGAATAGAGATAGTGTTAACATTAGGGTTTGTGTTAGGTTTATTTTGGGAATTGTATTTGGATTAGTAGTAGGTTTAGGGCTAGGGTTATTTCAAATTCAGGGTTAAGGTTAGAGTTAGCATTGAGTTATGGTAAGGGGTACAGTTAGGGATAGGTTTAGGTCAGGGTTAGGATAGAGTTACGGTTAGGGTTACTGTTAAGTTTAGGACAGAGTTAAGGTTATGGTCAGGGTTAGAATAGAGTTACGGATAAGTTTTGGGTTAGTGTTGGGATTTAGGGTTATGGTTAGGCTTGGGTGGGATTATTTTTAGTATAGTGTTAGGTTTAATGTTAGTTTTATGGTTAGATTTAGGATAGTATTATGTTAGGCTTAGGGTTAGAATAGAGTTATGGGTAGGTGTACATTTGAAGGTAAGGTTAAATTTAGGATACAATTATGTTTAGGTTTAGGGTTAGGGTTAGGTAAGCATTAGAGTTAGATTTTGTCTTCAGATAAAGTTAGGTTTAAGGTTAGGGTTAGGGTTAGTGTTTAGGGTTTGGATTAGGACTATGGTAAGGATGGAGTTAGGGTTAGGATATAGTTAATGTTAAGGTTATGATAGGATTACGTTTAGGGTTAAGGTTGTCAGTGTTACAGTTGGGATTGAGTTATTGTTGGGGTTGGTATTAGCGTTAGTGTTAGGGTTAGAGTTAGGGGTAGGGTTATTGTTTGTGTTAAGGTCAGGATAGAGTTAGGTTTAAGGTTATGGTTATGATAGTGTTAGTGTTAGGGTTAGGGTTAGTGTTAGGGTAATGATTAAGAAAGCGTAAGGGTTAGCCTTAGGGTTAGGGTAAGATTTAGAATTAGGTTTTGGGTTCATATAAATTTAGGGTTAAGTTTAGTGTTTAGGGTTAGGGTTAGGATTAGGGTTAGGATAGATTTACAGTTAGGACAGAGTTATGGTTATAGTTAAGATACAGCTAGGGTTAGGCTGTTTGAGTTGGGGTGAGGACTGAGTTATGATCAGTGTGAAGGTTATTGTTAGTGTCAGTGTTACAGTTAGGGTTAGGGTTAGAGTTAGCATAGAGTAATTGTAAGGCGTGTGGTTATGGTTAGTGTGAGGATGTGGGTTAGGGTCAGACTAGAGTTAATTTTCAGGTTGGGGTTATGATAAGTTTAAGGTTAGGGTTAGTGTTATAGTAGATCTCAGTATAGAATTAGTTTTGGGGTTTGTGTTAATGTTAGGATTTAGGGTTACAGTTAGGGTTAGTGTTAGATTTAGGGTTAGTGTGTGGGTTAAAATAGACTTAGGATTAGGGTTTGAATGTGTTACCACCTCGGTTAAGATAGACGCGAATGGGCGAGAAAGCGTTTTTCTCAAGTTCCTCTGTGCATATAGCAGGAAAGTTGCAAACTTCAGCAATGGCTTTTCTTATGAGATTGAATGATTTGCCACTCTGGCATAGTGGGTCTTTGTGAATTACTTCTGGTACCAAAGTGACCTTTCAGCCAGAGTTCTGTGTTTGGCCATGTTAAGGAACAGGCATTGGAATGCACTGCTTCCCAAAGAAGCTGCAGTTTAGCTGGTTCTTTCCATTAGGAACTCACTCTGAGAAACACAAATCATGGAGCAGAAACAATCAGCTCTATCAGGTAACATGGATGCTAAGAAAGTTTTACAGCTCGGTACTCATAATAATGAATATGAGAGAAAATATCCTTCTTCAGTTACATTGCACAACTAACTGGAAAGTCACCAAGTTCACGAATACTTTCTCTTAGGAGTCTGAATGAGTTGACTATCTTGGCATAGTGCAACTTTTGAATTACTTTGGTTGTCAAAGTGACATTTTAGCCAGAGCTCTGTGCTTTGCTATATGTGGGAACAGGCATTGGAGTGCCCTGTTTCCGAAAGAAACTGGAGCTTAGCTGAGTTTTTTCTGTTAAGTACTCACTCTCAGAAACAGAAAATATGGCACAAAAACAGCTCTTCTAGGAAACCTGTATGCTTAGAACGAGTTACATGCTTAGTTCTCTAGAAATGAATGAGAGAGAAAATTTTCTTCTCCAGTTCCACTGAACAACGAGCTGGAAAGTCACCTACTTCATGGATGCTTTCTCTAAGGAGACTGAGTTTCCACTCTTGGCATATCTGGGATCTGCAAATTGCTTTGGTTTCCAATGAGAAATTTGGTTGGCAGTTCTGAACTTTGCTATATGTGTGAACAGGCTTTGGTGTTCCCTGCTTCCAAAACAGCTGGTCCTTAGATGGCACTTCTCCATAAGGATCTCAATTGTAGAATCCAAATAATCAGGGAAAGTGTTAGTATTAGGTTTAGGTGTATTGTGCTCAGGGTTGGGGTTTGGGTAAGGCAGGATTATGGTAAGAGTTAGGGTTAGGGTCAGGCTATAGAATTTATTTTTATGGTTAGCATTAAGGTTGGGAATAGAAAGTGTTAGGATTAAATTTTAGATTTAAGTTTAGCATAGGGGTAGGTACCAGAACCTTTAGGATTAGGGGCTAGACTTAGTGATACTTTTACTGTAAGGATTTAGGGAGAAGGTTAGGTTAGGCTTAGAATAGGGCTAGGGTTACGTTTGTGGTTAGGTTTAGGATATAGGGTTAGGTTAGGGTTAGGTTTCATGTTAGGGTTAGAGTTAGTGATAAGATTACTGTCAAGGGTTAGGATTAGGGTTAGATTTAGGTTTAGGATTCAGTTAGGTTTAAGGTTAGTGTCATGTTCAGGTTAGTGTGATGGTTAGCATTAGGGATAGGCTTAGGATAGATTTAGGGTTATGGTTAGGATTAACATTTAGTTTTAGGGTTAGGGTTAGGCTCAGGATTAGGGTTAGAGTTAGTGTTAGTGTTAAGTTTACAATTAAGGTTAGTGTTAGGGATTGAGTTAGGGTTTGGCTTAAGATTAGGTTAGAATTCGGGTTAGGGTTATTGTTAAGGATAGGATTTAGGTTTAGATTCATGTTTACTCTTAGTTTTCTTATAAGATTTAGGATAGAGTTAGGGTTATAGACAGGTTTTGGTTCAGATAATGTTAGGGTTCAGGTTAGGATTTGGGTTAGTGTTAGTGTCACAATTAGGGTTAGTTTTAATGTTTAGGGTTATGTTAAGGGTTAGGTTCAGGATAGAGTTAGTGTTAGGGTTAGGACTAGGATAAAGTTAGGGTTAAATTTTGGGTTAGGGTTTGGATTTAGGTTTAGGTTTAGGGTTGGGATTGTTTTTAGTACAGTGTTAGGTCTTGTGTAAGTTTTAGGGTTAGGGTTAGGATAGGGTTAGTGTTAGGGTTAGGGTTCAGATAGAGTTAAGGTTAGGGGAATAGGTAAGGTACGGTTTAGGGTAGAGTTAAGGTTATGGTTATGGTTATGGTAAGAGTTAGACTTAGGATTTTAGTTCAATTACAGTTAGGTTGAAGATTAGGATCAGGGTTAGTGTTTAGGGTTACGTTCAGGATTAGAGTCAGAATAGAGTTAGGGTTAGGATAGAGTTAAGTCTAGGATTAGTATTAGTGTTAGTGTTAGGATTATGGTTAGGTTTAGTGTTAGGGTTAGGGTTAAGGTTAAGCTTAAGTTAGAGTCAATGATAGGATTTGAGTTATGGTTAGTTTTTTGAGTTAAGTTTAGAATTAGGGTTATGATAGGGTTAAGGTTATGGTAGGATTAGGATTTATCATTAGGGTTAGATTTAGGGATAGGATTAGCAAAGAGTTAGGGATAGAGTTTTAGTTAGTATTAGGATTTAGAGTTTATGTTAGGGTTAGTGTGAAGTTTATTTTAAAATAGTGTTATTTAGTGGTAGGTTTAGTGCTAGTGTTAGTTTAGGCTTAGGGTTAGTGTTAGGTTTAGGGTTTGGGTTTTGTTAGATTTAGTGTTAAGTTTAGAGTTAGGGTTATGGATAGGTTTATGGTTATGGGTAGGTGTAGGATATAATTAGGAGTAGGATTTGGATTTCTTATGATGGAGTTAGCTTTATGGTTACCATTAAGGTTAGGATTAACATTAGTTTTAAGACCAAGTTATTGTTAGTGTTAGGGTTAGTTTTAGGATAGTGCTAGTGTTAGTGTTAGGGTTAGAGTTAAGGTTAGTGTTAAGGGTTAAGGTTAGTTTTAGTGTCAGGGTTAGGACAGAGTTAGGGTTAAGGTTAGGGTTACCGTTAGAAAGTTTTATGGTTACAGTTGGTGATAGGATTTAGGGTTAGTGTTAGATTTAGTGTTAGGTTTAGGAATAGGTTTCAGGTAGAGATGGGATTACTGTTAGAGTTAGGGTATAAAGTTTGGGTGAGTGTTAGGCTTAGAGTTATGTTAGAGTTTGGGTTAGGCTTAGTGTTAAATTTAGTATTTAGGTTTAGCGTTAGGGTTACTGTTAGTTTTTCAGTTAGGGTTAGGATAGGGTTAAAGTTAGGGATAGGTTTTTGGTTCTGATGAAGTTAAGGTTAGGATCACAGTTAGGGTTAGGATATCAGCTATAGGTTTTAGGTTAGGGTTAGGATTTAGTGTTAGGGTTATGGCTAGTGTTGGGATTGTGTTAGGCTTTGTGTTAGTTTTAGTGTTATGTTTAGGTTAGTGTTATTCTTAGTGTTAGGATTAGGATCGAATTACTGTTAGGGGTACAGTTACAGTGAGGTTTAGGGGAATGTTTACAGTATATTTAGGATTATCATTAGAGTTAGCTTAAGCATTTGAGTTAGGCTTTTTGAGCAGATATAGATAGGGTTAAGGTTATGGTTAGGGTAAGTGTTTAGGGTTAGGGATATTATTAGAATCAAGGTAGAGTTAGAGTTAGGTTTAGTGTTAAGGTTAGAATGTAGGGCTAGGTTTAGTTTTCTTATTAGTGTTTGGGTTAGTGTGAAGGTTACAATGGAGTTAAGGTTAGGGTTTGAACGTGTAACCACCTCAATTAAGACAGAATTGGATGAGAGAAAAAACATTTTTCTGCCGTTCCTCTGTGCAATGAGCTGGAAAGTCGCAAACTTCACCAATGTTTTTCTTACAAGACTGAATGAGTTGCCACTCTTGGCACAGTGGGTATTTGTGAATTAATTCAGTTACCAAATTGACATTTGAACCAGAGTTTTGTGTTTCACCATATGCAGGAACAGGCATTGTTATGCCCTGCTCCCCAAAGAAGCTGGATCTTAGCTAGCTCTTTCCTTTAAGAACTGGCTGTTAGAAGAACAAATTATAGATCAGAAGCAATCAGCTTAACCTGGAAATCTGGATGCTTAAAATGTGTTACCGGTTTGCTTCCCATAGGAAAGAATCAGAGAGAAAACATCCTTTTCCAGTTCCTCTGCAGTACAAACTGGAAAGTCACCAACCTCACAGATGCTTTCCCTTTGGAGACTGAGTTGCCACTGGTGACAAGGTGGGGCTCTGTGAATTACTTCATTTATGAAATTGAACTTTTGGCAGGAGTTCTGTGCTTTGCTGTGTGTGTGAACAGGTTTTGTTGTTCTCTGTTTCCCAAAGAGGCTGGACATTAAATGGTTCTTCTCCATTAAGGTATCACTCTTAGCATCCAAAAAAACTAGGATAGTGTTAGGATTAAGGTTAACATTATTGTGTACAGGTTTAGAGTTAGGGTAAGACAGGATTTTGTTTAGAATTAGGTTTAGGGTCAGGGTATATGTTTTATCATTAGGGTTAGCATTAAGGTTAGGGATACACAGTGTTAGGGTTAATGTTTAGATTTAGGGTGATTAGTTCCATCATTTGAATATTATAGGTGTGTTAACTCAGCGAAATATTCTAAAAGAGTCCAGTATTCCCTAATAGTAGTGAGTGTTCCATAAGACTGGCAATTCTAGAAATTGTTTACCTGAGTCCCCTACAGCTCAACATGAAAACATGGCTTTACTTCTCATACTTAGTTTTTATACTATTCTACTGGATGGTTCAGACCAAGATAAAGCAAGACCTATGCAACAAGAGTTGTAGCTTTTGGATCTTATAAGATTAGTCAGATCCCCTCAGGATTTATTCTGATATATTGTACCTAATATTGTAGATCCTTTGTCAGTGTACCCTATACATGAGTCACAGCCATTGCTTGGCCAATGTGCTCTCTGTGAACGCCTGAGAGAATGTTTTCTCTCCATGTGACTCTCCTTAGGCACACTCTACATCATCAATCACTTTCCTCTTTGGCCTCATAATCTCCATGATCAGAAAATTTGGGACACTATTGAGTTAAATGATGTTACAGTACAAGTTCTCATATGTCCTGAGTGTCAATTGACCTTGTAAGGCGAGGGCCAGAATGTTGGCTTTCCTTGTGGCCCTCCTTTTTCTCTAATTTTTGTCTGCAAACTTAGGTTGTTAACTCTCCAGAAGAGAAGCTTGTTGTTATTATCATGCAGCCTAGGCTGTTAAGCTTAACCTCACTATCTGTGCATTCAAAATGGTTAGAATAGATATATAGTTACATTCTTTTAATGAACAGAGGGATTTGTGCTTATAAATAGGATATCATGTCTGCACCTTGTACAGCAAATAACCACTAGGAAGAGAGTATGCAATGTGTTAATTATTGAAACTGTCCTACCAATTTGATTTGAAACTGTCTAATTTCTGTTTGTGTCTCAACAAAATTATGGAAAAAAATAAAATATCTGCAAAAAATAAAAGGAAAAATAGATCTAGGGTGAGCATAGCTGTAAATATAAGAAAGTTCAGGGTTAGGGGCTCAAGTTAGTGTTAGATTTACTGTAAGGATTTAGTGTGAGTGTTAGGGTTATAATAGAGTTAGCGTTATGGTTAGTGTTACTGTTAGGACAGTGGGTTAGCATATCGTTAGTTTATGGTTAGGATTAGAGTGAGTCTTTAGGGTTATGGTTAGATATAGGGTTAGATTTTGTATAGTGTTATGGTTAGGGTTAGGGATACTGTTGGTTTTAGGATTATGTTCAGGGTTATTGGTAGTGTTGTGGTTAGTGTTACAATACAGTAAAGGTTAGAATAGTGTTTGAGTTAGGGTTAGGGTTAGGGTTAGGATAGAGTTAGCATTAAGTTTCGGATTTAGGGTTTCGGTTAGGGTTCAGCTTAGGGTTAGGTTAGAGTTAGGGTTAGGATTGCTGTTATGATTAGGATTCACTTTTAGTGTTAGTATTATTTTTAAGTTTAGGATATAGTTAGGGTTACGGTTAGTGTTAAGTCTAGGTAATTGTGATGGATAGGATTAGGTGTAGACTTAGGATAGGTTTAGGTTTAGGTTTGGGGTTAGGATTTAGGGTAAGTGTTAGGTTTTTGTTAGCTTTAGGGATATGTTTCAGATAGAGGTAGGGTTACGATTAGGGTTAGAATTTCAGGTTAAGTTTAAGGTTAGGCTTTGGGTTAGGTTAGAGTTAGGATTAAGGTTAGCGTTAATGTTAGGATTTAGGTTTAGTGTTAGGGTTACTCTTAGTTTTGTTTAGGTTTAGGACAGGGTTAGGGTTAGGAATATGGTTTATGTTCGGAAAAATTTAGGGTTCAGGTTAGGGTTAGGGTTAGTGTTAGTGTTATTATTAGGGTTAGGGCTAATATTTAGGGCTATGGTAAGTGTTAGGTTCACGATAGAATTAGGGTGACTGTTATGGTTAGGACAGAGTTATGGTTAGGGATAGGGTTAGGGTTGGGTTTTGGGTTACTGCTATGGTTATGGTTAGATTGAGTTAATATTAGGGTTAAAGGTAGGGTTAGTTTATTGTTAGAATTAGGGTTAGGTTTATGGTTTGGATTTGGCTAGATTTGTGGTCAAGTTTAGAATTAGGTTTAGGGATAGGTTTACAGTTATGGGTAGGATTAAGATAGAATTAGGGTTAGGGTTTGGTTAGGTTAGGATAGGGTTAGTTTAATGGTTAAGTTTAATAATTGGTTTTGCATTGGTTTTAAAATACAGTAAGTGTTATGATTAGGGTTAGGGCTAGCATTGAGTAAATGTTAGGTTTAGGGTTAGTGTTAGTGTTAGGGTTAAGTTTAGTGTTAACAGTTATGGTTAGGATTGTGGTCAGGGTTAAGACAGAGTTAGTGTTAGGGTTAGGGTTAGGATAGGGTTAGGGTTAGGATTGGGGTTAACATTTAGGCTTAGTGTTGGGCTTAGGGTGAGGGTTAGGGATAGGTTTAGGATAGAGTTAGGCTTAGAGTTAAGCTTAGGATTTAGGGTTAGTGTTAATGTTAGTCTTAGTGTGAGGTTAGAGTTTGGGTTAGGCTTAGTGTTAAAGTTAAGATTTAGGTTTAGGGTTAGGGTTATTGTTAGTTTTATAGTTAGTGCTAGAGTTAGGGATAAGATTTGGGTTCAGATAGAATTACGATTCATGTTAGGGCTAGGGTTAGTGTTAGAGTTAGGATTAGGGTTAGGGTTAATGTTTAAGGTTATGTTGTGTTAAATTCAGGATAGAGTTAGTGTTAGGATAGAGCTATGGATTGGTTTTTGTTTAGGGTTAGGATTTCCAGTTAGGGTTAGAGTTACGGTTGTGATTATTTTTAGTATAGTGTTAGGTTTCATGTTACTTTTAAATTTAGAGCTACAATAGGTTTAGTGTTAGGTTTAGCATTAGGATACAGTTACAGTTAGCGGCATGGTTAAGATTAAAGTGAGGTTTAGGTTTAAGATAGAGTTATGGTTATAGTTAGGCTTAGGGTAAGCATTACGTTTAGATTTTGGGTTTAGATAGAGTTAGAGATAAGATTAGGTTTAAGGTTAGTGTTTAGTGTTACTGTTAGGATTAGTGTTAGAATAGAGTAAGGGTTAAGGTTATGATAGGGTTAAGGTTAGAGTTATTATTGCCTTAGGATAAAGGTTAGTATTATTTTTAGTGATAGGGATAAAGTTAGCTTAAAAGTGAGTGTTTTGTTGGGGTTAGGGTTAGGGTAAGGATACATATAGGGCTAGGCTTTGAAGTAGAGTTAGGATTTAAGGTTAATGTTGTGGTTAGGTTTATGATAGGTTTAGGGTTATGGTTCACTTTAGGATTAGGATGCACCATTTTGTTAGAGTAAGGTTTAGGGTTCAGATTTAGGGTTAGGGTTGGAGTTAGTGTTAGGATTATTTTTAGAATAGTGCTCAGGTTAGTGGTATGTTTGGGGTTAACGTTATTTTAGGGTTATTGTTAGGGTTAGAGTTAGCATATAGTTAGGTTTAGGGGTATGATTAGAGTTAAATTTAGTGTTAGGTTTAAGATAGACATAGGGTTAGGGTTAGGGTTCTGGTTAATGTTAGGATATGGGTTAGGGTCAGGATACAGTTAGGGTTAAGGTTAGGGTAATGATAGGGTTAGGAATAGGATTAGGGTTTGGGTTAGTGTAAGGTTAGTGGTTAGAGTACAGTTAATTTAAGTTTAGTGTTAAAGTTAGGATTTAGGTTAGTGTTAGTGTTAGGGTTAGTGCGAGGATTACAATAGTCTTACAGTTAGGATATGAATGTGATATCACCTCAGGTAAGATAGAAAATAATGGGAGAGGAAACATCCTTCTCCAGTTCCTCTGGACAATGTGCTGGGAACTCAACAACTTAACGGATGGTTTCTGTTAGGATACTGAGTATCCAATCTTGGCATAGCTGGGCTCTGCATATTACTTGGATTACCAAACTAAAGTTTTGGCCAGAGATTGTTCTTTAATGTATGTGTGAACAGGCTTTGGTGTTCCCTGCTTGCCAAAGTATCTGGAACTTAGATGGGTCTTCTCTATTAATATCTCACACTTAGAATGCAAATAATCAGGCATAGGGTTTGGATTAGGGTTAGGGGTATTGTGTTCATGTTAGGGTTATTTTAGTACAGGGTTATGGTTAGAGTTAGGGTTAGGGTCAGGGTATAGGATTTATGGTTAGGGATTGAAAGTGTTAATGTTAAGGTTTAGATTTAGGGTTAGCAAAGCAGTAGATACAAGAATGGTTAGGTTTAGAAGCTAGACTTTCTGTTATGTTTACTGTAAGGATTTAGGGTGAGGTTCAGTGTTAAGTTTAGAGTAGGCTTAGGGTTACAGTTAGGGTTAGGGTTAAGATATAGGTTTAGAATAGAGTTAAGTTAGGGTTAGTGTTTGGGTTAGTCTTTAGGGTTAACATTAGTTTACGGTTTGAGTAGTGTTAGGGTTAGTGTTCGTGTCAAGTTTAGAGTTAGTGTTAAAATTAGTGTTAAGGGTGAAGGTTAGTGTTATGGTTTGTGTTAAAATAGAGTTAGGGCTAGTGTTAGTGTTGGAAAAGGGTTAGAGTTATGGTTAGGGTTAGGATAGAGTTAGTGCTAGCTCTAAGGTTAGGATTTAGGGTTAAGGTTAGGGTTCAGCTTAAGGATTGGATAGAGTTAGCATTAGTGTTAGTGCTAAAGTTAGGATTTGCTTTTAGGGTTACCATTATTGTTATTGTTAGGATTAGGTTTAGGATAGAGTTAGGTTAAGTATTAGTGTTAAGGGTAAGTTCAGTGTTAGTGTTAGGGTTAGGGATAGGTTTAGGTAAGGGTTAGGGTTAGGGCTAGGGATTGGGTTTGGATTCAGATAGATTTAGGGTTTAGTTCATGGTTTGGGTTACTGTTAGTGTTACAATTAGGGTTAGGGTTAGGGTTATGATAGGGTTATGGTTAGGGTTAGGTTTAGGATTAGGATTAGTGTTAGGGTTAGGTTTATGATATGATTAAGGTTAAGGTTATGATTAGAATTTAGAGTTAGGTTTAGTGTTAGGCTCAGTGATAGGATAGAGTTAGGGATAGGGTTTGGGTAAGTATTAGGTTTGGGTTCGGTTTTGGATTAGGTTTAGAGTTAGGATTAGGTTTAGGGTTAGCGTTTGGCTAGATTTAGCGTTAATGTTAGAGTTGGAGTTAGAGGTAGGCTTGCGCTTAGGTGAAAGGTTATGTTTAGGATTTGATATTGATTAGATTTAAGGTTAAGTTTAGGGTTAGGGTTACAGGTATGGTTACCATTAGCAGTAGGGTTAAGATAGAATTATTGTGAGGGTTTGTATGGTTAGGATAGAGTTAGCTTCATCATTGTTGTTAAAGTTAAGGTTAGCAATAGTTTTAAGATAGAATTAATGTTAGTGTCAGGGTTAGGGTTAAGGTTAGGGTTAGGATAGAGTTATGGTTAGGGTTAGGGTCAGTGTTAGGGTTAGGGGTAGGGATAGGGTTATTATTTGAATTAGGGTTTAAGTTAGGATTAGGGTTAGGTTTAGTGTTAGTGATAGGATAGAGTTAAGGTTAAGGCTAAGGTTAGGGTTAACATTGGTGTCAGGATTTGGATTAGGATAAGGATAGAGGTATGGTTGAGGTTTATGTTATGATAGAGTTAGGGTTAAGGTTAGTGTTAGTGTAGTGGTTAAGATGGAGTTACATTTAGGTTTAATGTTTAGTTTAGGACTTTGGGTTAGTGTTAGTGTTAGTGTTAGGGTAATTGTTAGAGTTTGGGTTAGAGTAAGGGTTGAAATAGTCTTAGCATTAGGATTTGAACATGTTACCGCCTTGGTTAAGACAGAAATGAATGGCAGAGAAATCTTGTTTCTCCAGTTCCTCTGCTCAACATACTGGAAAGTCACAAACTTCACCAACAGTTTTTCATAGGAGACTGAATGAGTTGCCAATCTTGGCATAGTGGGTAGTTACAAATCACTTCATTTATGAAATTGACATTTTAGCACAGAGTTCTGTATTTCGCTGTATGTGGGAATAGGCACTGGAGTGCCCTGCTTACCAAAAAAGCTGGATATTAGCTGGATTTCTGTGTTAAGGACACACGTTTAGAATCACAAATCATGGAGCAAGAACAAGCAACACTAATTAAGGGCATGTAGTCTCTCTGTTCCCATAGGAATGGATGGAGAGAAAACATCCTTCTCTAGTTCCCCTGCAGTACAAGCTAGAAAGTCACCAACTTCACGAATACTTCTCTTAAGAGACTGAGTTGCCACTCTTGGCATAGTGTGGGTTTTCGAATTACTTCAGTTACAAAAGTGGAGTTTTGGCAGTAGTTCTGTGCTTTGCTGTATGTGTGAACAGGCTTTGGTGTGCCCTGCTTCACAGGTCAGATGGACTTAGATGGCACTTCTCTGTGAAAAACTCACTCTTAAAATCCACATAATCACGGATACGGTTAGCATTTGTTTTAGCAGTATTGTAATCAGGATTTCAGTTAGGGTTAGACAGGGTTAGGGTTAGGGTTAGGGTTAGGGTTACAGTCAGGGTATAGGGGTTATCATTACTGTCAGCAGTAAGGTTAGGTATAGAAGGGTTTATATTTAGATTTATGGTTAGTGTAGGGGTAGATATGGGAATGGCTAGGGTTAGGGGGTAGCTTTAGAGTTAAGGTTACTGTAGGGATTTAGGGTGAGGGTTATGGTTAGGGTTAAATTTTGGTTAGGGTTATAGTTAAGTTGAGTGTTAGGATATAGGATTAAGATAGAGTTAGATTAGGGCTAGTCTTTAGGATTAGGGTTATGGTTAGTGTTTGGATAGTGTTAGGGTTAGGATTAGGGTAACTGTTAAGATTAATGTTAAGCATTAGGGTAAGTGTTACTGTTAAGGTAGAATAGAGTTTGTGTTACTGTAAGGGTTAGGATTTAAGATTAGATTTAGTGTTCATTTTAGGGTTAGGTTAAGTTTAGGGTTAGGGTTTCTGTTTTGGTTAGGATTCACTTTAAGAGTTAGTGTTATTATTAACATTAGTGTTAGGATTTGGTTTAGGATGCAATTAGGGTTAGGGTTAGGGTTAAGGACAGGGTGAGTGTTAGTGTTAGGGTTAGGGATATGGTTAGGATAGGTTAGGGTTAGGGTTAGGTTTTGGGTTTGGATAGATTTACCGTTAAGTTTATGTTTCGGGTCAATGTTAGTCTTTGGATTAGCCTTAGGTTTAGAGTTTGGATAGGCTTATAGTTATGGTTAGTGTTAGGGTTATGATTTAGCATTAAGATTAGAGTTATGCTGGGATTAGGGTTAGGGTTAAGATTAGGATTTAGGATTTAGGTTAGTGTTAGGTTTAGTGTTAGTATACAGTTAGTGATAGGGTTTGTTTTAGGGGTAGGTTCAGGTTTAGGTTTTAAGGTAAGGTTAGGTTTTGGGTTCCAGTTAGGGTTAGAGTTAAGGTTAGTGTTTGGATTTGGCTAGATTTAGGTTTAAGATAAGAGTTACGTTTTTAGGTACGCTTATGGTTAAGTGTAGGTTGGGATAAAATTATTGTTAAGGTTTGGTTTAGTTAGGATAGAGTTAACTTTTTAGTTATGGTTTAGGTTAGGGTTAGCGTTACTTTTAAGATAGAGTTTTTGTTATACTGAAGGTTAGGTTTAGGATATAGTTAGGGTTGGGGTTTGTGTTAGGGTTAGGGTTAGTGTTAGGGTTAGGGTTACATGTAGAGATAGAGTTAGAGTTTGGGTTATGGCTAGGGTTACGATTAGGGTTTGGTTTATGTTTGGGGTTATGATAGAGTTAAGGCTAGGTTTGGGTTACCTTTAGAATTTAGGGTTAGGGTTAGGGTGATGACAGGGTTAGGATTACTGTTAGGGGCAGCATTAGGATTTAGCTTTAGTGGTAGAGTTAGGGTTACTGTTAAGATACAGTTAGCGCTAGGGTTTGGGTTAGGGTTAGGATTTAGGCTTAGGGATAGAATTAATTTTTGCTTTATTTTTAGAATAGTGTTATGTATAGTGGAAGATTTAGGGTTAAGGTTAGTATAGGGATAGGGTAAGGTTTTGGGTAGGGGTTAGTGTTAGCAAAGTGTTTGGGTTAAAGTTAGGGTTAGTTTTAGTGGTAGGGTTAGGATAGAGTTAGGGTTAAGTATAGGGTTAGGGTTAGTTTTACCATTTGGGTTAGGCTTAGAATAGAGTTAGGGTTAATATCATGGTTATGATAGAGTTAAGGTTAGGATATACTTAGGGTTAATTTCAAGGTTATGATAGGGTTAGGGAGAGGGTGAGGGTTATTCTGAGGGTACTGCTTAAGATAGAGTTGGGTCACGGTTAGTGTTAAGATCAGTATTTACTTAAAATCAGCATGGTATTGGCATCAAAATAGACCTGAGGATCAATGGAATAGATTAGAAGACACTGAATCCCCTATGAACACACTCAACCATCT
>NW_004524787.1:10464-80948 GCF_000260255.1 Octodon degus | reverse complement strand
TGAATAGAATGATTTGTTCTAATGGTGTTTGTAAATAGGATCACAAGTCCGCATCTTGTACAGCAATTAACCACTAAGAAGAATATATGCCGTGCATTATTTGTTGAAAAATAAAAGTAATAAAAACAAAAAAGAAAAAAAAGATTAGTATTTACTGTTAAATTTAGGGTTAGGCTTAGTGTTTGGATTAGTGTGAGGATTAAAATAGATTTAGAATTAGGGTTTGAACGTGTTAACACCTTGGTTAATATAGAAATGCATGGGAGAGAAAACATTCTTCTCCAGTTCCTCTGCAAACCGACATGGAAAATCACAAACTTAATGGATGATTTCTCTTAGGGACTGAATGTGTTGCACTCTGGGCATAGAGGGACTTTGCGAGTTGGTTCTGTTACACATGTGTCGTTTCATCCAAAGTTCTGTGTTTTGCTCTATGTGGGAGCAGGCATTGGTGTGTCCTGCTTCTCAAAGTTCCTGGAGCTTTTGTGGCTCTTCTCTGTTACGAATTCACTCTTAGAAACACAAATCATGGAGCACAAACAATCATCTCTACCAGGAAATCTTGTTGCTTAGAATGTGTTACCAGTATGGTTCCCATAGGAATGAATGGGAGAGAAAACATCCTTCTCCAGTTCTGCACAATGAGCTGCAAAGTCACCTACTTCAAGGATGTTTTCTTTAGGAGAATGAGTTGCCACTCTTTTCATAGTGGGGCTTTGCAAATTACTTCTGTTATCAAAGTGAAGTTTTGGTGGGAGTTCTGTTCTTTGCTCTATGTGTGAACAGGCTTTTGTGTTCCCTGCTTCCCAAATCAGCTGGAACTTAGATTGCTCTTCTCCATTAGGATCTCAATTATAGAATCAAACAATCAGGCATAGTTTTAGTAGTACAGTTAGGGTTACTGTGTTCAGGAATAGGGTTCTGGTAACACAGTGTTATAGTTAGATTAAGGTTAGGCTCAGGGTATAGGGTTTTTTGTACAGTTATTGTTAAGGTTAGGGATAGAAAGTTTTAGGGTTAATGTTTCCATTTAGGGTTAGCTCTGTAGTAGATACTACAAGTGTTAGGGTCAGGGCTAGAGCTAGTCTTACATTTACTCTAAAGATTTTAGGTGAGGGTTAGGGTCAGGCTTAGAATAGGGTTATTGTTTCTGTTAGGGTGAGGGTTAGGATATAGGATTAGGATAAACTTAGGTTAGGGTTTGGGTTAGCGTTAGTCTTTACAGTTAGGGTTAAGGTTTAGATAGTGAATGGTTAGTTTTAGGGTTAAGGTTAGTGGTAAGATTATTGTTATGTTTTAGGTTTAGTGTTTTGTGTTAAGATATAGTTAAGCTTAGTATTAGAATAAGGTATTAGGATTATGGTTAGGGTTAGGATAGAGTTTGTATTAGCATTATTGTTAGGATTTAGGGTGAGGGTTAGGTTTCAACTAGGCTTAGGTTAGAGTTAGGGTTAGAGTTGGAGTTAAGGTTAGGATTCATTTTAGGGTTAGTTTTATTGTATTTTTAGTGTTAGGGTTAGGTTTAGGTTTAGGACACAATTAGGGTTATGGTTAGTGTTAAGGGTAGCATTAGTGTTAATGTTAGGGTTAAGGATATGTTTAAGATAGGGTTAGGGTTAGGGTTAGTGATAGGTTTGTGTTTGGATAGATTTAGGTTAAAATTTAGGGTTCGAGTTAGTGTTAATGTTAGGATGAGTGTTAGGTTTAGAGTTAGAATAGGGTTTTGGTTAAGATTAGTGTTAGGATTAAAATTTAGGTTTAGGGCTAGAGTTATGATTATGATAAGATTAGTGTTAGGGTTAAAATTAGGATTTTGGGTTTGAGTTAGTGTTAGGGTCAGTGTTAGGACAGAGTTAGGGATAAGGTTTATGTTAGCATTAGGGATAGGAATAGGTTTTGCATTAAGATTAAGTTTTGGATTCCAGTTAGGGTTAGGTTTAGGATTTGGGTTTCACTAGATTTCTGGCTAAGGTTAGAGTTAGGGTTAGTGGTATTTTTACCTTTAGGGGTAGGGTTACGATAGAATTCTGGTTAGGGTTTGGTTTAGTTACAATAAAGTAAGCTTTATTGTTATGCTTAAGGTTAGTGTTATCATTAGTTTTAATATAGAGTTAGCATTAGGGTTGGAGTTAGTGTTAGGATATAGTTAGTTTTAGGGTTAGGGTTAGCGTTAATCTTAGTGTTACTTGTAGGGATAGGTTTAGGTTTTGGGTTATGGTTAGGACTAGGATTAGGGTTTTGTTTAAGATTACGGTTAGGATAGAGTTAGGGCTAGGGTTTGGGTTAGCCTTAGATTTTAGGGTTAGGGTTAGGGTTATGATAGGGTTAGGCTGATGGTAACAGTTAGCATTAGGATTTAGCATTAATGTTAGTGTTAAGTTTAGTGTTAAGATACAGTTTGCGGTAGGTTAGTGTTAGGATTTAGGCCTAGAAATAGAATTAGGGTTAGGTTTATTTTAGAACCGTGTTAGGTTTACTGGTATGTTTAGGGCTAGGGTAGTTTCATGGGTAAGGTAGGGGTTAAAGTTAGCATAGAGTTATGGTATGGGTTACAGTTGGGGTTAGGTTTAGGAGAAGGGTTAGGGTAGAGTTAGGGTTAAGGTTAGGGTTACGGTTAGTGTTAGGATTCGGGTTAGGGTCAGGATAGAGATAGAATTAATGTTAGGGCTATGATAGGGTTATGGTTAGTGTTAGAGATAATGTTAGTATACTGATTAGGATAGATATAGGGTTAGGGTTAGGGTTAAGGCTAGGATTTGTGGTTAAGTTTAGGGTTAGGTTTAGTGTATAGGTTAGTTGATGGTTAAAGTAGACTTAGGGTTAGGGTTTGAACATGTTGCCACATTTGTTAAGATAGAAATGAATGGGAGAAAAAAACATTTTTCTCCAGTTCCTCTGAACAATGTGCAAGAGAGTCAGAAACTTCACTCCAGTTTTCTTTTAGGAGACTAATTGAGTTGTGCTCTTGCTGTAGTTGGTCCTTTAAAATTTCTTTGGTACCCATGCGACTGTTGGCAAGAAATCTGTGTTTCACTGTAAATGGGAACAGGATTTGGAGTGCCCAGCTTCCCAAATAAGCTGGAGCTTAGCTGACTCTTCCCCGTTAAGAACTCACTCTTAGAAACACAAATCATAGATCAAGCACAATAAATTCTACCAGAAATCCTGGATGCTTACAGTGTGTTATCTGCTCAGTTTGTTTAGGAATGAATGGGAGAAAAAACATTCCTCTCCAGTTCCTCTGTACAATGACGTGGAAACTCAACAACTTCACGGATGATTTCTTCTGGGAGATTGAATGAGTTGCCACTCTTGGCATAGTGGGGTTTTGCAAATTAATTCAATTACCAAAGTGCTGTTATAGCCAGAGTTCTTTGCTTCACTGTATGCGTGAACAGACACTTGAGTTCCCTGCTTCCTAAAGGAGCTGGAGCTTAGCTGGCTATTCTTCATTAAGACATCACTCTTAGAAAGACAAACTAAGGAGCAGAAACAATCAGGAAACCTGGATGCTTAGAACGTGTTACCACCTCGGTTCCCATAAGAATGAATCAGACAGAAAACGTCCTTCCCAAGGTTTTCTGCAGAGTCAGAAAGACACGAACTTCATGGATGCTTTCTCACAGGAGACTGAATAAGCTTCCACACATGGCATAGTGGGGCTTTCTGACAGTTTAGCCAGAATTCTGTGTTTCACTGTATGGGGGAACAGGCATTGGAGCTCCTAGTTTGCCAAAGAAGCTGGGGTTTACCTGGTCCTTCTCTGTTAAGAACTCACTCTTAGAAACACTCATCATTGGGTAGAAACAATCAGAAAAGCTGGATGGTTAGAACATGTTACCAGCTCATTTCCCTTAGAATGAATGAGTTGCCACTCTAGGAATAGGGGGGCATGTGAATTACTTCAGTTACTGAACAGCAATTTTAGGCAGAGTTCTGTGTTTTGCTGTATGCGAGAACAGGCATTGGATAGCCCTGCTTTCCGAAGAAGGTGGAAGTTAGCTGGCTCTGCTCCATTAGGAAATCCATCATAGAAACACCAGTCATTGGGCAGAAGCTATCAGGAAAACTGAATGCTGAGAACGAGTTACCAGCTCTTTTCCCTTCACAATGAATGAGAGAGAAAATATCATTCTCCAGTTCCTCTGCACAATGAGTAGAAAAGGCATCAACTTCATGAATACTTTGTCTTAGGAGACTGAATGAGTTGCCACTTGTCTTACATAGGCTTTCAAATTACTTCCATTACCTAAGTGACATTTTAGCCAGATTTCTGTGTTTCATTGTAAGTGAGAAAGGTATTGGAGTGCCCTGCTTCCCAAAGAAACAGGAGCTTAGCTGGCTCTTATCCTTTAAGAACTCGTTCTCAGAAACAGAATTCATGGATCAGAAACAATCAGCTATCCCAGGAAACGTTAATGCTTATAACATTTTACCATCTCATTTCCCAGATTAATGAAAGGGAGAGAAAACGTCCTTCTCCAGTTTCTCTGCACAATGAGCTGGAAAATCAACAATTTTCTGGATGCTTTCTCTTAGGAGAATGAATGAGTTCCAATTTTTCATAGTGGGTGTTTGAGCATTACTTTCGTTATGAAGGTGACGTTTTAGTCAGTTTTCTGTGTTTTATTATATTTTGGATGAGGCTTTAGAAAGCCCTGCTTCCCAAAGAAGCTGGAGCTTAGCTGGCTCTTCTCCACTAAAATCTCAGTCTTAGAAAAACAAAGCATGGAGCAGAAATGTTAAGCTCTAGTAGGAAACCTGGATGCTTAGAACGTGTTCTGAGCCCATTTCCCTTTGGAATGAATTGGAAAGAAACATCGTTTTCAAGATTCTCTGCACAATGAGCTGGAAATTCACAAACTTTATGGATGCCTTCTCATTGGAGACTGAATGAGTTGCCACTCTTGGCATAGTGGGGTTTTGTAACTTTTCAACTAGAATTCTGTTTTTTGCTGTATGAGCAAACAGGCATAGAAGCTCCCTGCTTCCCAAGAAGCTGGAGTTTAGCTAGCTCTTCTCCCTTACAAACTCATCTGTAGAAACACCAATCATTGGGCAGAAAGAATCAGGAAACCTTGATAATTAGAAAGCATTACAAGCTGTATTCGCTTAGGAATGAATGGAAGGGAAATCATCATTTACACATTCCTGTGCACAACTAAGTGTAAAGTTACCAAATTCATTGATGCTTTCTGTTAGGAGACTGAAGGAGTTGCCATTATTGACATAGTGAGGTTTTGTAAATTATTTTCAGTTACCAGAGTGAAGTTTTAGCCAGAGTTCTGTTTCAGTTTATGAGGGAACAGGTGTTGAAATTTCCAGCTTCTCAAAGAATCTGGAGCTTAGCGGGCTCTTACCCACTAAGAACTCACTCTTGGAAACACCTGTCATTTGGCAGGAACAATCAGGAAACCTGGGTGCTTAGAACAAGCTCATTTCCCTTAGGAATGAATGGGAGAAAAAATATCCTTCACATGTTCATCTGCACAACGACCTGGAAAGTCACCAACTTCACCAATGCTTTCTCTTAATAAACTGAATGAGTTGCCATTATGGTGTAGTCAGAGTTCTGAATTATTTCAGTTACCAAAGTGAAGTTTTAGCGTGATTTCTTTGTTTAACTGTAAGGTGGAAAAGGCATTGGAGTGCCATGCTTCCAAAAGAAGGAGGAGTTTAGCTGTGTTTTCTCCCTTAACAACTCACTCTTAGAAACAGAAATCATGAATCAGCAACAATTTGCTCCACCTGGAAACCAGTATGCTTAGAAAGTGTTACCAGCTCACTCCAAATAGAAATGAATTGGAGAGGAAATATCCTGCTCCAGTCCCTTGGCACAACACGGATTCCTTCTCATAAGAGACTGAATTAGTTGCCACTCTTGGAATAGTGGTGCTCGAGAATTACTTCGGTTACCAACGGAAAGCTTTAGCCTGAGTTCTCTGTTTTGCTGTATGCAGGAACAGACATACCAGTGCCCTGCTTTCCAAAGAAGCTGGAGCTTAGCTGGATTTTTTCCGTTCAGAACTCACACTTAGAAACACAAATCATGGAGCAGAAACAATCAACTTTTGTTGGAAACCTAGATGCTTAGAACGTGTTATTTTTCAGTTCCCAAGGGAAAGAAAACGTCCTTCTCTAGTTCCTCTGCACAACAAGCTGGAAAATCACCAATTTCATGGATGTTTTCTCACAAGAGACTGAATGAGTTGCCACTGTCGTCATAGTGGGGATGGCTAATCACTTTGATTACCAAAGTGATGTTTTAGCCGGAGTTCTGTGTTTCGGTGTATGCGGGAACAGGCATTGGAGAGTCCTGCTTTCCAAAGATGGTGGAACTTAGCTGATTTTGCTCCATTAGGAACTCCGTCATAGAAACTCCAGTCTTTAGGCAGAAAAAATCAGGAAACCTGCATGATGAGAATGAGTTATCAGCTCATTTCCCTTTGGAATGAATGAGAGAGAAATCATCCTTCTCCAGTTCCGCTGCACTATGAGCAGGAAAGACACCAACTTCATGGATGCTTTCTTTTCAGAGACTAAATGAGTTGTCACTCTTTGCCTCATCGGGCTTCTGAATTACTTCAATTACCAAAGTTACATTTTAACCAAATTTCTGTATTTCACTCTAAGCAAGAAAGACATTGAATTGCCATGTGTGCCAAAGAAACAGGAACTTTGGTGGCTCTTATCATTTAAGAACTCACTTTTAGAAACACAGATAATGGATCAGAAACAATTAGCTAACCCAGGAAGCCTGGATGCTTACAACGTGTTACCATTGCCTTTCCCAGAAGAATTAAAGGGAGAAAAATCATCCTTCTCCAGTTCCTCTGCACAATGAGCTGGAAAATCAAGAATTTCTCAGATTCTTTCTCATAGCAGACTAATAAGTTGCGATTCTTGGCATTGTGGAGGTTTGAGTATTTCTTCAGTAATGAAGGTGACGTTATAGTCACACTTCTGTGTTTTGCTATATTTTGGAAGAGGCCTTAGAAAGCCCTGCTTCTGAAAGAACCTGGAGCTTAGCTGGCTCTTCTCTGCTGAGATCTATCTGTTAGAAAAACAAAGCATGGAGTAGAAACATTAAGCTCGAGCAGGAAACTTAGAAGCTTAGAATTTGTTCTCAGCTCATATTCCTTTGGAAAGAATTGGACAGAAAATATTCTTTGCCAGTTCCTCTGCACAATGAGCTGGATGGTCACCAACATCATGGATGCTTTCTACTGGGAGACCTAATGAGTTGTCACTCTTTTCATACTGGGGCTTTGCGAATTACTTCGGTTACCAAAGTTAATTTTTAGCCAGAGTTCTGTGTTTAGATCTAAGAGAGATAATGCATTGGAGTGCCATTTCCCAAGGAAGCTGGAGCTTAGCTGTATCTTTTCTGCAAGAACTCACCCTTAGGAACACAAATCGTGGAGCATAAGCAATCTCATGTACCAGGTACCTGGATGCTTAGAAAGTGCTACCAGCTTGGTTAAAATAGGAATGAATCTGAGAGAAATCATCCTTCTCCAGGTCCTGTGTACAATGAGTCTAAAAATCACCAGCTTCATGAGTACTTTCTCATAGGAGACTGAATGAGTGCCACTCTTGGCATAATGGCACTTTGTGATATGATACACAGAATTCTGTATTTTGGTGTACGCGGGAACATGCATGGAATCTCTCTGCTTTTCAAAGAAGGTAGAGTTTAGCTGTCTCTTGTGCATTAAGAACTCATTCTTAAGCTACAACTCTTGTTCCATAGGTCCTGCTTTACCTTGGTCTTAACCATCCAGCAGAAAAGTATAAAAACGAAGTATAAGAATTAAAGTCATGGTGTTATGTTGGGCTGTAGGAACTCAGGTCAAGAATTTCTAACATTACCAGTGAAGTGGAAGACCCAACACTATTATGGACTACTGAACTCTTAGAAAATTTTGCTGAGTTTACACACCTAGAACATTTAAATGACGGAACTTAACAAAAAAGGGGGATACAGGTGAATGTCCATTTTGTATCTGTGTATTCAAAGTGAATAGAGGTATTTGTTCTCTTAATGAATAGAGGTATTTGTTCTAATGGTGTTTGTAAATAGGATATCAAGGTGTTTGTAAATAGGTTATCAAGGTGTTTGTAAATAGGATATCAAGTCCGCATCTTGTACAGCAATTAACTACTAGGAAGAATGTATGCAATGTGTTAATTGTTGACACTGTCCTACCAATTTGGTTTGAAATTGTCTCATTGTTATTTGTTTCTCAATAAAATTATAGGAAAAAATGTAAAAAAAATAAAGTTAGGATATGAAAAGTTAATATAAATAACTTATTCTTAGAAGTACAAATCTAGGAGCATAAACAATCAGCTCTACTACATAACTTGGATGCTTATAAAGTGTTACCAATTTGTTTACAGTGTGAATGAATGGGAGATAAAGAACTTTCTCCAGTTCCTTTGCTCAAAGTGCTGGAAAGACCACAAACTAATGGATGCTTTATCTCATGAGACTAAATGACTTGCCACTCTTGGCACAGTGGAGTTTGTGAATTACTTTGGTTACCAAAGTGAAGCTTTTGCCCAAGTTCTATGTGGAAACAGGCATTGGGGTGCCCTGCTTCCCTGAGAAGCTGGAGCTTAGCCAGTTCTTCTTGGTAAAGAACTCACTCTTAGAAACACAAATCATGGAGCAGAACCAATCAGGATACTTGAATACTTTGAACGTGTTTCCAGCTCATTTCCCATCAGAATGAACTGGAGTAAAATAATTCTATTCCAGTTTCTCTGCACAATGTCCTGGAAAGTTACCAGCTTCACAGATGTTTTCTCTTAGGGTCCTGAATGAGGTGCCACTCTTGTCATAGTGTGACTTTGTGAATTACTTCAGTCTTTAGGGTTACATTTTAGCCACATTTCTTTGTTTGCCGTATGTGGCAATAGGCATTTTAGAGTCCTGCTTCACAAAGAAGCTGAAGCTTAGCTGGCTTTTCTCCATTAAGTACTCACTCCTAGAACCAGAAATCATGGAGCATAAGTAATCAGGTCTAACTGTAATCCTGGATAGTTAGAATGTGTTATCAGCTCGGTTTCAATGGGAATTGATTGGAGAGAAAACATCCTTCTCCAGTTCCTCTGACAAAGGAGCTGGAAAGTCACTAACTTAACACATGATTTATAATGGAGACTGAATGAGTTACCACACTAGACACTAGGCATAGTGGGGCTTTGCGAATTACATCAGTTACCAAAGTGAAGTTTTAGCCAGAGTTCTGTGTTTTACTCTATGTGGGAAAAAAACATTGCAGTTTTCTGCTTCCCAAAGAAGCAGAAGCTTAGCTGGCTCTTCACCATTAAGAAATTACTCTTAGAAACACAAAGCATGAATCAGCAACAATCAACTCTACCAGGAAATTTGGATGCTTAGAACATGTTACTAGCTCAGTACCCACATGAATGAATGGATGAAAAAACATCCTTCTCCAGTTTTTCTGCAGTATTATCTTGAAATTCATCAAATTCGTGGACGTTTTTCCTTAGGAGATTGAATGAGTTGCCACACTTCACATACTCAGTCTTTTTGAATTATTACAGTTACCAAAGTGACATTATAGCTTACAATCTGTGCTTCTCTGTATGCAGGAACATGCATTGGAGTGCCCTGTTTCCAAAGGAAATTGGAGCTTACCTGGCTCTTCTCTGTTAAGAACTCACTCTTAGAAACACAAATCAAGGAGGAGAAACAATCTGGTATACTGAATGTTTAGAACTTGTTACCAACTCTGTTCCCTTCGGAATGAATGGGAGAGAAATCATCCTTCTCCACTTCCTCAGCAAAATGAGCTGGAAAGTCATCAAGTTCACGAATGCTTTCTCTTAGAAAACTGAATTGCCACTCTTGGCATATTGGGGTTTTGTCATTTCCTTCATTTACCAAAGTGAAGTTTAGCCGGGAGTTCTGTGCTTTGTTATATGTGTGAACAGTCTTTGTGTTCCTGCTACCCAAAGCTGACTGGCCTTAGATGTCTCTTCTCCATTATTATCTCACTCTTACAATCCAAATCATCAGGGATCATGTCAGGATTAGGGTGAGGGGTATTGTGTTCAGGGTTAGGGATAGGGTAAGACAGGGTTATGGTTAGAGTTAAGGTTAGGGTCAGGGTATAAGGATTATCATTAGGGTTAGCAGTAAGGTTAGGGAATGACAGTGTTACAGTTACTGTTTAGATTTAAGGTTAGCATAGGTATATGTATGAGAAAGATAAGGGTTAGTGGCTAGAGTTAGTGTTAGGTTTACTAGAAGGATTTTGGGTGAGCATTATGATTAGTTTTAGATTATTGTTAGGGTTACTGTCCTGGTTAGGGTTAGGATAGGATAGAGTTAGTTTAGATTTAGGGTTAATGTTAGCGTTAGGGCTAGGTTTAGGGTTCGAGTTAATGTTAAGATTAGTGTTAAAGGAATTTCTGCTGCATTCTGGAAACTCCCAGACCCAGTGCTAGCCCAGGCCCGGTGAGTGTGTGGGAGAGCTTCCGGCTACCCTGCGCCAATGGGTCACAGATGAAATTAAACAAGAAATTCAACAACATCTACAATTCAGTGAAAATTAAGCACAACGTATCAAAATTTATGGGATACGATGAAAGCAGTTCTCAGAGGGAAATTCATAGCTGTGAACTCACACATTGGGAAAAGAGAAAGGGAATAAATAAATACCATAATGCTGCACCTTTATCAACTAGAAAAGGAAGAGCAAATGAAAAACAGAGCCCAAACACGGGAAGAAATCATAAAGATTAGAGCAGAAATTAATCAATTGAGAAAAAGAAAACAATTCAAAGAATTGAAAAAGCAAAAAGCTGGTTCTTTGAAAGATTAAATAAAATCAATAAGCCCCTAGCTAACCTCATCAATCCGAGGAAAGAAAACATTCAAATACAAGCAATAAGGAATTGAAAAGGGTGTAATTACCACAGACTCAGTGGAAATTCAGAAGATTATCAATAGCTGCTTTGATAATCTTTGCTCTCACAGAATAGAAGACACAGAAGTAATAGACAGATTTCTAGAAAGGTACAAATCACCACAACTGAATCTAAAAATATAACCACTCTCAATAGCACAATAACAGCCAATGAAATAGAAGATGTAAGTAAAAACCTAACGACAAAGAAAAGTCCAGGTAGGATGAATTCACAGCTGAATTCTAAAAGAAATTTTCAGAAGATATAGTCCCTATACTCCTCAAAGTCTTGCATGAAATTGGAAAGGAAGCAATCCTCCCAAAATCATTCCGGGAGGCAAGTATTATACTGGTACCAAAACCAGGGAAAGATGCAACTAAGAAAGAGAACTACAGGCCAATCTCCCTCATGAACGTGGCTGCCAAAATCCTCAATAAAATCCTAGCAATAGAAAACAGCAAATCAAGAAGATCATACAGCATGACAAGGTAGGATTCAAAGGAGGCATGCAAGGATGATTCAATATTCGAAAATCTATATATGAAATACACTATATCAATACAGCAAAATTTAAAAACCACATGATCAAATCCATTGATGCAGAAAAGGCTTTTGACAAAGTCCAACAATCATTCATGTTCGGAGTCCTACAGAAAATTGAAATAGATAGCCTCTACTTAAATCTGGTAAAAGCCATTTATGAAAACCCAAAGGTTAACATCATCCTAAAGGGGGAAAAACTGAAATCATTTACTCTTAGATCTGGTATAAGACAAGAATGACCTCTATCACCACTCTTATTCAATATAGTTCTGGAATCATTAGCTACAGATATCAGACAAGAGAAAGAAATAAAAGGAATAAGAATAGGCAAAGAAGAAGTTAAATTATCTTTATTTGCAGATGACATGATACTTTACTTTGAAGACCCAAAAAACTTCACCAAGAAGCTACTAGAATTACTACAAAAATTTAGTAGCATAGCAGGTTGTAAAGTCAATATGCCAAAGTCAATAGCATTCCTCTACACAGACAACAAACACACTGAAATGGAAATTACAGAAACAATAACTTTTACAATAGCACCGAGGAAAATGAAATACCTTGGAATTAATCTATTTAAAGAAGTTAAAGAACTTTTCAAGGACATTTAACGCACTCTTAGATCATAGAGGATTTCAGAAAATGGAAACATATTCCATACTCCTGGATAGGAAGAACCAACATTGTGAAGATGGCCATACTCCCAAAATTGCTGTAAAGATTTAATTCAATCCTTATCAGACTACCAGAAACACACCTCACAGAGGTTGAGAAATCATTACTAAAATTTACCTGGAACCAGAAATTACCTAGAATAGCAAAAACAATCCTGGGCATTAAAGACAAGGCAGGAGGCTTTACAATTCCTGACTTCAAATTATACTACAAGGCTACTGTGACAAAATCAGCATGGTACTGGCAAAAAATAAACCTGAGAATCAATGGAATAGATTGGAAGACACTGAAGCCCCTACAAACACACTCAGCCATCTTAGCTTTGACAAAGGGGCCAAACATACTCACTGGAAGAAAGATAGACTCTTTAACAAATGGTGCCGGAAAAACAGACTCTCCACATGCTGAAAAGTAAAACCTGATCTAGATCTATCACCATGCACTAAACTAAAGTCAAAATGGATTAAAAATCTAAACATTAAAGCAGAGACACTAATTCTCCTGGAAGAGAAAATAGAAGGAACTCTTGAAGACATAGGGGTAGGCAAAGACTTCATGAGCAGAAATCAAATTGCATGGGAAAGAGTTGAAAGAATTAACAACTGGGACCTGCTCTTACTGAGAAATTATTTCATGTCAAAAAAAATTACCAACAAAGTAAAATGGCAACCCACAAACTTGAAAAAATCATGACAAATCAGTACTCAGACAAAGGTTTGCTCTCTAGGATTTATAAAGAACTGCAAAACACTAGGGCCCCAAAATTTAAAGACCCAATCCAGAAATGGGCATCTGAGATGAACAGATGCTTCTCAGGGGATGAAATTTAAAAAAAAAACAAATAAATATATTAAAAAATGCTCCACATCACTAGCCATCCACGAAATGCAAATTAAAACAACATTGAGATATCATCTCACCCTAGAAAGAATGGCTATCATAAAGAAATCACCCAACAACAAATGTTGGAGAGGCTGTGGGGAAAAAGGAACCCTTCTCCACTGCTGGTGAGAATGTAGACTGGTGGAACCTTTATGGAAATCAGTGTGGAGGTTCCTTGGAAAATTTGGACTTGAAATCCCATTTAAACCAGCTATTCCTCTACTGGGAATTTTCCCGGAGGATCTGAAAACATCATATCATAGGGATATATGTGTGCCTATGTTTACAGCAGAACAGTTTGTGATAGCCAAGTCTTGGAAACAACCAAGATGCCCATCACCTGAGGAATGGTTGAGAAAGATGGTATGTTTACACAATGGAGTATTACTCAGCTATAAAGAATGATAAACTCAAAGGCTTTATATTGAAGTGGATGCAACTTGAACATATACTCATAAGTGAAATAAACCTGACACACATGTGCAAATATAGTATAGTTTCCTTAGTATAATTGCTCAAAAGAAGAAAAAACAATAGAAAATTATAATACAAGTAAAAGGAAAGCAGCATCTCAAACAAACTAATCAAGAGAGGGCATGGAGAAGACCTAGAATACATGACAATGTCAAGCCATACAGTTGTATGCAGAAGATGGGCAAGGCAATGATCCTGAGAATCTCCAGAAGATTTTTTAATTCGGCAATTAAATGGAAAGATTCTAACACTGACTAACTATATATACTGATACCTGTGAACTAAGCAACTGCATTGATGATGGTAATCTGGAATAGTAGTTCATGCTTGGAGTACCTGTTATTCTGGTGTTCTGAATACAGGCTGTTTGTCATGACATGCCAGTTGCTGCTGTGCTCTCTCTCAGGCAGATGATTGTTCAAAGAGAAGGGGGTGGTGAATGAAGGCAAGAGATAGTGAAAGGAATATTGTGGGACTGTCCTGATTCAAGGTTGTATATGGTTAGATTGGGACTTATATGTAAACATCAGAAGTATATAATTATTTACACCTATTTTTAAAATATATTTTTAAATGTTTTTCATCATATTCTACAGGGGCTTAAAGTTCAACATATCAATACTTGATGAAAAATACCTGTTCCATGTTATGCCTAAGATGTTTGATATTCAGACAGATAGGAGGTTAAACTTAACAGCCTAGGTTGTATAGTAATAACAATAGGCTTGTCTTCTGGATGGTTAACAACCTAAGTTTGCAGACCAATATTAGAGAAAAAGGAGGGCTGCAAGGAAAGCCAACATTTTGGCCCTAGCCTTCTAAGGTCACTTACAGCACAGGACATATGTGAACTTATACTGTAACGACATGTAACTCGGTAGTGTCCCAAATTTTCTGATCAAGGAGATTATGGGACCAAAGAGGAAAGTGATGGGTGATGTAGAGTGTGCCTAAGGAGAGTCACATGGAGAGAAAACATTCTCTCAGGCTTTCACCGAGAGCACATTGGTTAAGCAATTGCTGTGCTCATCCACATGGCTGATACTGACAAAAGTTCTACAATCTGAAGTATAGGATCTCAGGATAAATCTTGAGGGGATTTCACTGACCTTATCAGACCCAAAAGCTACAACTCTTGCTGCATAAGTCCTGCTTTAACTTGGTCTTAACCATCCAGCAGAAAAGTATAAAAATGAAGTATAAGAATTACAGCCATCGTGTTATACTGGAACTTAAAAAAAAGAGAGGATATAGATGAATGTCCATTTTGTATCTGTGTATTCATTGTGATTAGGACAGATATATAGTTACATTCTCATAATGAATAGAGGGATTTGTTCTAGTGGTGTTTGTAAATAGGATATCAAGTCCGTATCTTGTACAGCAATTAACCACTAGGAAGAATGTATCCAATGTGTTAGTTACTGAAACTGTCCTACCAATTTCATTTGAAACTGTCTCATTGCTATTTGTTTCTCAATAAAATTATGGAAAAAAAGATTAGTGTTAAAGTGGGCCTGCCCATTAGCTCAGTTGTTTAAGTGCCTGCTTAAACAAAGCACTCAAGCTCAAAATGCTGTGGTTGAACTCAGATACTCAGGGTAAGCCAGAAATGCCCTAAAGGCATCTTCTGGCCTCTGAAAAAAAAAGAACGATTAGTGTTAAGGGTTATGTTTAGTGTTGTGGTTAGGGTTAGGATAGAGGTAAGTTTAGGGTTACAGATAGGATAGATTGCGTTTGATGTCTCTTCTCCATTATGATCTCATTTTTAGATCCAAATAATCAAGCATAGGGTTTGGATTAGGGTTAGGGGTACTGTGTTCAGGGTTAGGATTAAAGTTAGAGTTAGGGTTAGGGTAAGTGAGTAGGTGTTATCGTTAGGGTTACAGTTAAGGTTAGGGATAAAAATTGTTAGGGTTAATTCTTAGATTTAGGGTTAGTGTAGGGACAGATACAAGAAGGTCTAGGATTAGGGACTAAAGTTTGTGTTAGGTTTACTGGAAGGACGTAGGGTGAGGGTCAAGAGTAGGGATAGATTAGGGTTAGGGTTACAGTTAAGGTTAGGGTTAGGGTTAGGATAGATTTAGTGTTAGGGTTCAGTTGAGGGTTAGGTTAGAATTATTTTAGGGTTTGTGTCAAGCTTAAGATTCACTTTTAGGGTTGCTTTTATTGTTAGTGTTAGTTTTAGGGTTATTGTTAGGTTTAGGATACAGTTAGGGTTATGGTTAGTGTTAAGGGTAGGGTTAGTGGTAGGATTAGGTTTAGGGATAGGTTTAGGATAGAGCTATGGTTAGGGACAGGGTTTGGGTTCAGATAGATTTAGGGTCATGTTTAGGGTTCATGTTAATGTTGGTGTTAGGATGAGCACTATGGTTAGGGTTATGATAGGGTTATGATTATTGTTAAGATCAGGATTTAGGGTTAGAGTTAGAATTATGGTTATGATAGGATTAGGATTATAAGTAGTACTTAGGGGTAGGATTAGTATTAGGGGCAGGGTTAGGATAGAGTTAGAGATAAGGATTGCATTATAATTAGATGTAGGATTATATTTTGGTTGGGGTTAGGGTTAGATTAGAGATTTTGGGTTTGGTTAGATTTAGGATTAAGTTTAGAGTAAGGCTTAGGGATAATCTTAGGGTTAGGAGTAGGGTTAGAATAGAATTCGGGTTATAGTTTGGTTTCATTAGGATAGAGTTAGCTTTATGGTTATGTTTAAGTTTAGGGTTAGCATTAGTTTTAAGATAGTTACTGTTAGGGTTAGGGTTAGGGTTAGGATAAAATTAGGGTTAGGGTTAGTTTTAGAGTTAGGGGCAAGATTAGTGTTTAGGGTTATGATTAGGATTGCAATCAAGGTTAGGGCAGAGCTAGGGTTAGGGTTAGGGTTCAGGTTAGGAAAGGGTTAGGGCTAGGTGTGGTGTTAGGTTTTAGGGTTAGTGTTAGGTTTAGCATTATGGTTAGGGGAAGATTTAAGTTAAGGTTAGAGTTAGGATTTAGGGTTAGTGTTAAGGATAGGCTTAGGAGTAGGTTAGAGTTAGGGTTAGCATTAGTGGTAAGTTTGGGATTTAGGTTTAGTGTTAGGGTTGCCTTTAGTTTTACAGTTACAGTTAGGATAGGGTTAGGGTTAGGGATAGGGTTGTGGTTTGAAAAGAGTTAGGGTTCATGTTATGGTTAGGTTTAGTGTTAGTGTTAGCATTAAGTTTAGGGTTAATTTTCAAGTTTATGGTTAATGTTAGGTTCAGGATAGAGTTAGGGTTAAGGTTAGGGTTAGGGATAGGGTTAGTGTTAGGGTTAGGATTTAGTTTTAGGTTTAGGGCTGGTTTGGGATTATTTTTAGTATAGTGTTAGATTTAGTGTTAATTTTAGCGTTAGGGTTAGGATATGGATAGTGTTTGGGTTAGGGTCAGGGTAGAGCTGTGATTAGTTGTACTTTTCAGGTTACCTTTGGTTGTTAGGTTTAGGACAGATTTTGGGTCATGGTTAGGGTTAGGATAAGTGTTAGAGTTAGGTTTTGGGTTCGGATACAGCAAGGGTTAAGGTTAGGTTTAGGGTTAGTGTTTAGGCTTAGTTTTAGGATTAGGGTTAGGATAAAGTTAGGGTTAGGATAGATTTAGGGTTAGCCTTATGATAGGGTTATTTTATGGTTAGTGTTAATGTTGGGCTTAGCATTCAGTTTGATTTAGGGTTAGCAATAGTATTAGTGTTAGTGTTACGTTTATGGTTTGTGTTTGAGTTAAAGTTAGGTTTAGCATTATGTTTAGATTTAGTTTTAGGGTTTGGGTTAGGAGAGAGTTAGGGCTAGGGTTTGGGTGAGTGTTAGAATTTAGGTTTAAGGTTAGGGTTAGGGTTATTACAGATTTAGGGTTATGCTTGGGGTTAGGATGAGGATTTAGCATTAATATTAGAGTGACGGTTAGGTTTAGGAAAGTTTAGGCTACTGTTTCGATTCAGGTTAGGATTTAGGGTAATGTTTAGGATTAATGTTAGGTTTATCTTTAGAATAGTGATATGGTTAGTGGTAGGTTTAGTGCTAGGGCTAGTTTAGGGTTAAGATTATGGTTATGTTTTGGGTTAGAGTCAACATAAAGTTATGGTTAGGATTACAGTGGGAGTTAGGTTTAGTGTCATGGTTAGGATGGAGTTAGGGTTAATGTCAGGTTTAATGTTAGTGTTAGGATTCAGTTCAGATTCAGGATAGAGTTAGGGTTAAATTTAGGGTTATGATAGCGTTAGGGTTAGAGTTATTGCTAGTGTTAGTGTTTGGGCTAGTATGAAGGTTAAAATAGATTTAGGGTTAGGATTTGAAGGTGTCACCACCTCGGTTAAGGTAGAAATGATGGGAGAGTAAACATCTTTATACATTTCCATGCACCAACAGCTGGAATGTGTCAAACTTCACCAATGATTTTTCTTACCAGACTAAATGAGTTGCCATTCTTGGCAGAGTGGGACTTGTGCATTACTTTGGTTACTAAAGTGATATTTTAGCCAGAGTTCTTTGTTTTGTTGTAGCGGGAACAGTCACTGGAGTGACTTCATCCCAAAGAATTTGGAGCTTAGCTGGCTCTTCTCAATGAAGCACTTACTCTTAGAAACACCAATCATGGAGCACAAAAAAATCAGCTCTACCATCACAACTGGATGCTTAGAATGTGTTGCCATCTCGGTTCCCATGGGATGAAAGGGAGAGAATACATCCTTCTCCAGTTCCTCTGCATAATGAACTGGAAAGTCAACAACTTCACGGATGCTTTCTCTTAGGTGACCTAAGTGTCATTCTTGGCATAGTGGGGATTTTTTAATTACTTGGGTTACCAAAGGGAAGTTTTGGTGGCAGTTCTTTGCTTTGCTGTACGTGTGAGCAGGCTTTATGTGTTCCATGTTTCCCAAAGCAGCTGGAATTTAGATGACTTTTCTAGATTAAGATATCACTCTTAGAATCCAAATAATCATTGATAGGGTTATGATTAGGTTTAGGGGTATTGTGTTCAGGGTTAGGGTTAGGGTAAGACAGGGTTATGGTTAGAGTTAGGGTTAGAGTCAGGGTATTGGAGTTATCTCTAGGCTTAGCGTTAAGGTTAGGGATGTAAAGTGTTAGGGTTAATATTTGATTTAGAGTTAGCCTATGATTAGATACAAGAAGGCTTAGAATTAGGGGGTAGAGTTTGTGTTAGGTTTACTGGGAGGATTTAGGGTTAGTGTTAGTGTTAGGATTAGATTAGCGTGAGGGTTATGGTTATGGTTATGGTTATGGTTAGGATAGAGTTAGCTTTAGGGTTTTGATAGGCTTTAGTGTTAGGGTTAGGGTTCAGCTTAGGGTTACGTTAGGGTTAGGGTTAGGGTTATGATTCACTTTTAGTGTTGCTTCTATTGTTAGTGTTAGGGTTAGGGTTATTTTTAGGTTTAGGATACAGTTAGCTTTAGAATTAGTGTTAGGGTTAGGGTTAGGGATAACTTTAGGATAGGATAGGGTTATGTTTAGGGGTATGGTTGGGGTTCAGATAGATTTAGGGATAAGTTTAGGGTTCAGGTTAATGTTAGTGTTTGGATTAGGGTTATATTTAGGTTTACGATAGGGTTTTGCTTAGGGATAAGATCAGGATTTAGTGTTAGAGTTAGGGTTAAGGTTATGATATGTTTAGGATTAGGGTTATGAATAGGATTTAGGGTTAGGCTTAGTGTTAGAGTCAGGGCTAAGATAGAGTTAGGGATAAGGATTGCGTTATGATTAGGTTTAGTGTTAGATTCTGGTTAGGGTTAAGGTTATGTTTAGGGTTTCTGATTGGTTAGATTTAGGGTTAGAGTTAGGGTTAGGGTGTGAGTTACTGCTAGGAGTAGAGTTAGAAGAGAATTTAGGTTAGGGTTTGGTTTGGTCAGTGTAGAGTTAGCTTCATGGTTATGATTAAGGTTAGGGTTAGCGTTAGTTTTAAGATAGAGTTAGTATTAGTGTTACGGTTATGGTTAGGATAGAGTTAGTGTTAGGGTTAGCTTTATTGTTAGTGTTAAGGGTAAGATTAGGGTTTAGGATTACAGGTAAGATTTGTAGTCAGGGTTAGAACAAAGTTAGAGTTAGGGTTAGGTTTAGGGATAGGGTTACAGTTAGGACAGTGTTAAGGTTAGGGTTGGGGTTAGCATTAGGGCTAGTGCTAGTTTTTGGGTTAGGGTTAGGGATAGGTTTAGGATTGATTTAGGGTTACGAGTAGGGTTAGGATTTAGGGTTAGGTTAGAGTTAGGGTCAGAGTTAGTGGCAAAGTTGGGATTTAGATATAGGGTTAGGGTTACTTTTAGTGTTATTGTTAGGATACGGTTAGGGATAGGGGTTGTGCTTAGGGTAGAATTAGGTTTCATGTTACAGATAGGGTTAGATTCAGTGTTAGTGTTATGGTTAGGTTTAATGTTTAGGTTTATGTTTAGTGTTAGGTTCAGAATAAAGTTAGTATTAGGGTTATGGTTAGGATAGATTTAGTGATAGGCTTTGGGTTAGGGTTAGGATTTAGTGTTAGTTTTAGCGTTAGGTTTGGGATTATATTTAGTGTAGTGTTAGGTTTAGTGCTAGTTTTTAGGATTAGGTTTAGGATAGGGTTAGTGTTAGGGCTAGGGTCAGGATAGAGTTGCTGTTAGGGGTACTTTTAGGGTTAGGGTTAGGGTTAGTATTAGGTTTAGGATATATTTACGGTTATGTTTAGTGTTATGGTAAGCGGTAGAGTTAGGTTTTGTGTTCAGATACAGTTAGGGTTAAGGTTAGTATTAGAGTTAGTGTTTAGACTTAGTTTTAATATTAGAGTCAGGATAAAGTTAGGGTTAGGTACAGTTAGTGTTAGTGTTATGACAGGGTTAGGGTTACAATTAGGTTTACTGTTAGGGTTTGGGTTAGGATTAAGTTAGTGTTACAGTTACTATTAGTGTTATTGTTAGTGTTACGGTTAGGTTTTGAGTTTAATTTAGAGTTAGGATTAGGATTAGCTTTATGGTTCGGTTTAGGGTTGGGGTTAGGATAGAGTTAGGGCTAAGGTTAGGGTTATGTGTTAGTATTTAGTCGTAAGGTTAATCTTAGTTTTATGATAGGGTTAGGCTTATGATTAGGGTTAGAATTAGGATTTAGCATTAGAGTTAGAGTGATGGTTTGGGCTAAGAAAGTTGGGGCTAGGTTTAGGGTTATGGTTAAAATTTAGGGTTAGGGTTAGGGTTAGTGTTATATTTACTCTTAGAATAATGTTAGAGTTAGTGGTAGGTTTAGAGGTAGGTCTAGTTTAGTGTAAGGGTTTTGGTTATGTTTAGGATTAGAGTTAGCATAGAGTTAAGATTAGGGGTATGTTTGGTGTTAAGTTTAGTGTCAGAGTTAGAACAGACTTAGTGTATTATTAGGGCTAGGTTTAAGGTTAGGGTTAGGGTTATTTTAGGATTAGGGTTAGAGTCAGGATAGAGTTAGGTTTTAAGTTAGGATTATTATAGAGTTAGGGTTAAGGTTAGGTTTATGACAGAGTTAGGGTTAAAGATATGGTTAGTGTTTGGGTTACTGTGTGAGTTAAAATAGATTTAGGATTTCGATTTCAATGTGTCACCTCCTCCGTTAAGACCGAGATGAATGGAAGAGTAAACATCTTTCTATAGTTTCTTGCACAACCAACTGAAAGGTGCAAATTTCATGAATGATTTTGCTTACCAGACTGAATAAGTTGCCACTCTTGTCATAGTGGTACTTGCTCATTGCTTACATTACCGAAGTGATGTTTTAGCCAGAGTTCTGAGTTTCCCTGTATGCAGCAACAGGCATTGGAGTGCCCTATTTCCCATAGAAGCTGGTCCTTAGCTGGTCCTGCTCCATTAGGAACTCACTCCTAGAAACACAAATCATGGAGCACAGTTAGCTCTACCAGGAAACCTGGATGCTTAGAACGTGTTACAAGCTTGGTTTCCATAGAAATGAATGGGAGAGAAAACATCCTTTTCCAGCTCCTCTGCACAAGGAAATGGAAAGTCATTAATTTCATGGATGTTTTATGTTAGGAGACTGAGTTTCTACTCTTGACATGGTGGGACTTTGCAAATTCCTTCGGTTACCAAAGTGAAGTTTTGGCAGGAGTTCTGTGCTTTGCTGTATGTTTGAACAGGCTTTCGTGTTCCCTGCTTCCCAAAGCAGCTGGACCTTAGATGGTTCTTCTACATTAGGATCTCAATTTTAGAATTCAAATAATTAGGAATAGGCTCAGGGTTATGGTAACGGGTATTGTGTTCAGGGTTAGGGTTAATGTAAGACAGGGTTACGGTTAGAGTCAGGGTTAGGGTAAATGTATAAAGGATTTCGTTATGGTTAGTATTAAGGTTAGAGTTAGAAAGTGGTAGGTTAATGTTTAGATTTATTGTTAGCATAGAGGTAGATATGGGAAATTTTACGATTGAGGACTAGAGATAGTGGTAGGTTTACTGGAAAGCTTTAGGGTGAGGGTTAGGGTTAGGGTTAGTGTTAGTGTTAGATTATGGTTATCGTTAGGGTTAGTGTTAGGAAATAGGGTTAGAATAGAGTTAGGTAGGATTAGGGTTAGGATTAGTCTTTAGGGTTGAGGTTAGGATTAGAGTTAGGGTACAAATAGTGTTAAGTTTAGGGTTAGAGTTAGTGTTAAGATTAGTGTTAAGCATTAGGGTTAGTGTTAGAGTTAATGTTAGGATAGAGTTAGTGTTAATGTTCTGCTTAGGATTAGATTAAAGTTAGTGTTAGGGTTGTTGTTAAGATTAGTATTCACAGGTCCAGGGAGATGGCTCAGTGGAATAAGTGCTTCCTTGGCAACCACAAGGGTCTGAGTTCAATCCCTGGTTCTGCCAAAAAAAAGATTAGTATTCACTTTTAGGGTTACTGTTAGTGTTATTGTTGGTGTTGGTGTTAAGGTAAGGCTTAGGATACAGTTATGGTTAGGTTTAGTGTTAAGTATAGGGCTAGTATTACTGTGAGGGTGAGGGATAGGTTAAAGATAGGGTTAGGGTTAGTGATAGGATTTTAGTTCAGATAGATTCACAGTTAATTTCTGGGTTTGGGTTAGTGCTAGTGTTAGGATTAGGGTTAGGGTTATGTTTATGATTTATGGGTACAGTTAGTTTTAGGGTCAGGATTGTGATAGAGTTAGGGATAGGGTTTGGGCTAGGATTAGGGTTATGGTTAGATTTTCGATTAGCGTTAGTGTTAGTGTTAGGGTTAGGGTTAGGGTTTGTGTTTGGCTAGATTTAGGTTGAAGGTTAGAGTTATGGTTAGGGGTAATGTTATGATATTTAGGGCTAGGGAAAGGATAGAATTAAGGTTAGGGTTTGGTTTTGGTTAGAGTTTGCTTTTTGGTTATGGTTAATGTTAGGGTTAGTGTTAGTTTTATGATAGAGTTAGTGTTTGGTTGAGGGTTTGGGCTAGTATTGAGTTATGGTTAGGGTTACTGTTAAGGGTAAGATTTGTGTATAGGCTGAGCTTTGGGGTGAGGTTTAGGACAGAGTTAGGGTTAGAAAAGGGTTAGGATTGTATTTAGGATTTAGGGTTAGTGTTAGGTTAAGTGTTAGCGTTAGAGACAGGTTCAGGATAGAGTTAAGGTTATGGTTAGGGTTAGGATTTTGGGTTAGGGGTAGGGTTAGGCTTAAGGTTAGTCTAGAGTTAGCTTTAGGGTTAGGATTTAGGTTTAGGGTTATGGTTGATGTTAGTTTTACAGTTAGCATTAGGATAGGGTTAGGTTTAGGTATAGGGTTTCTTTTCGGATACACTTGGGGTTCAGGTTAGGGTAATAGTGTTACTGTTAGGAATAAGGTTAGGGTTAGTGTTTAGGGTTATTGTAAGGGTTAGGTTCAGAATAGTTAGGATTAGGGTTAGGGTTAAGTTATAGTGAGTGACAGGTTTTATGTTAGATTTAGGATTTAGGGTTAAGTTTAGGTTTAGAGTTGGGATTATTTTAAGTATACTGTTGGGTTTATTGGTAGTTTTAGGGTTAGCATTAGGGTAGAGTTAGGGTTAGGGTAGAGTTATGGTTAGGGGTATGATTAGGGGGTAGGTTTAGGTTTACATTTAGGACAGATTTAGGGTTAGTTTTAGGGTTAGGGTAGGTGTTAGAGTTAGGTTTTGTGTTCAGATACAGTTAGGGTTAAGGTTAGTGTTTAGGATTAACGTTAAGATTAGGGTCAGGATAAATTTAGGGTTAACATAGAGCTAGGGTTTGGGTTGTGATAGGTTTAGGGTTAGGGTTACGGTTACTGTTAGTGGTAGAGTTAGGACTGAGTTAGTGTTTGGGTTTCCCTGAGTGTTAGTGTTAGTGTTAGTGTTACAGTTAGCTTTAAGGTGATGTTTAGGTTTAGGATTAGGATAGAATTAGGAATAGGGTTAGGTTTATGGTTAGGATGTAGGGTTAAAGTTACAATTAAGGATTAGATTTCTTTTTAGTGTAGTGTTAGGATTAGTGGTAGATTTAGGGCTAGGGTTAGTTTAGGGTTAAAGTTAGTGTTAGGGTTATGGTTTGTGTTAGCATAGGGTTAGAGTTAAGGTTAGGGTTAAAGTTAGGATAGTGTCAGTGTTTGCATTAGTGTTAGTATATAGTGGTAGTGTTAAAGTTCAGCTTTGTGTTTGTTTAGAGTTAGGATTAGGGTTGGTATTACTATTAGGATTGAATTTTAAGGTTACTATTATTATTAGTGTTAGGGGTAGGGTTAGGTTTAGATTACAGTTAGTTTAAGGGTTAGTGTTAAAGATAGGGTTAGGGTTACCATTAGAATAGAGTAGGGGAGAGGTTTTGGGTAGGGTTATAATTTAGGATTAGGATTTTATGGTTAGGGTTATGATTATTCTTAGTAGTGTTAGGTTTAGTGATAGTCAGGTTTAGGATTAGGATAGTGTTAGTGGTAGGGTTAGAGTTAGGATAGAGTTACAGTGAGGGATATGATTATTGTTAGTATTAGGGTTAGATTTACGACAGAGTTAGGATAAGTGTTAGGGTTAGTGTTAGAATTGTTTTGCATTCAGATACAATTAGGGTTAAGGTTAGGGTTATGGTTAGTGTTTAAGATTATTGTTACAGTTAAGACCAGGCTAGAAGTAGGGTTAGGATAGGGTTAGGGTTAGGATTATGATAGGTAGAGGGTTTTGGTTAGGTTTACTGTAAGTGTTAGGGTTAGGAATGAGTTAGGGATAGGATTAGTATTAGTGTTACGGATACCTTTAGGGTTGTGGTTAAGGTTAGGGTTAGGGTTAGGATTTGGGTTAAGGTTAGGGATAGGATATTGTTAAGGATAGGGTTTTGGTTAGGATTTGGATTTATGGTTAAGTTTAGGGTTAGGGTTAGTATTATATTTAGAATAGTGTTAGGGTTAGTGGTAGGGTTAGGCCAAGGTTAGTTTAGTGTTAGTGTTATGATTAGGATTAGGGTTAGAGTTAGCATAGAGGTATGGTCATGGGCATGGTTACGTTTAAGAAGTAGATTTAGGATAGAGTTAGGTTACAGATATGTTTGGGTTTACTGTTTAGCGTTAGGGTTAGGGTGAGATTTTGTATAGTGTTAGGGTTAGGGTTAATTTTAATGTCAGTGTTTGGACAGAGTTAGGGATAAGGTTTGGATTAGTATCAGGTTACGGTTAGATTTTGGGTTAGGGTACAGTTAGGGTTCCATTTAGTGTTTGGGTTTGGCTAGATTTAGGGTTATGATTAGAGTCACGATTAAGGGTAGGCTTACGGTTAGAGGGAGGTTTAGTATAGAATCATGGTTAGGTTATGGTTTGGTTAGGATAGAGTTAACTTTATGGTTACGGATAAGGTTAGTGTTAGTGTTAGTTGTAAGATAGAGTTATGTTAGGGTTATGGTTAGTGTTTGGATGGAGTTAGGGTTAGGGTTAAGGTTCAGCTTAGGGTTAGATTAGAGTTAGGTTTATGGTTGGTGTTAAGGTTAAGATTTACTCTTAGGATTAGTGTTAGTGTTAGTGTTGGGATCAGGTTTAGGATACATTTAGGGTTAGGGTTAGTGTTAAATGTAAGGTTAGTGTTACTGTTAGGTTTGTCGATAGGTTTAGTTTAGGGTTAGGTTTAGGGATATGGTTTGGGTTCCAACAGATTTAGGGTTAAGTTTAGGGTTTGGGTTAGTGTTGGTGTTAGAATTAGGTTTAGGGTTTGGGTTATGATAGGGTTATGGGTAAATTTGTGTTAGCATTAGAATTTACAGTCAGGGTTATGGATAGGGTTATGATAGGATTTAGGTTAGGGTTTTAATTAGGAGTTAGGTTAGGGTTATTGTTAGGGTCAGACTTAGGATAGAGTTAGGGATAAGGTTTGGTTTAGGAATAGGGTTAGAATTTGCTTTATTTTTAGGGTTAGGGTTAGCTTTCAGGTTAGGGTAATATAAGTTTAGGGTTAGTGTTTGGGTTTTGATAGAGTTACAGTTAGTAGTACTGTTTAAGTTTAGGGTTAGGATTGGTGTTAAATTCAAGATTCACTTTTATTTTTAGTGTTACTTTTAGTGCTAGGGTTACGTTTAGGTTTAGAATACAGTTAGGGTTAGGGTTGGTGTTAAGTGTAGGGTTAGCGTTAATGTTATGTTTAGGGATAGGTTTAGGATAGGGTTACGGTTGGGGATAGGATTTGGGTTCAGATAGATTTAGGGTTAAATTTAGAGTTCACGTTAGTGTTAGTGTTAGGATAAGGGTTAGGATTAGGATTTAGGGTTAGGGTTAGATAGGATTAGGGTTATATTTACAAATAGGATTTAGTTTAGGGTTTCTGTTAGGGTCAGCTTTAGGATATAGTTAGGGACAGGGTTTGGGTTAAGGTTAGAGTTAGGGTTAGCGTTTTGAGTTAGGGGTAGTTTTAATTTTAGGGTTTGGGATTGTTAGATATAGGGTTAAGGTTAGAGTTAAGGTTAAGAGTAGGGTTATAGTTAAGGGTAGGGTTAAGATACAATTAGGGCTACAGTTTGGTTTGTTGAATTTAGATTTAGATTTATGGTTATGGTTAAGGTTATGGTTATCATTAGTTTTAAGATAGAGTTAATGTTAGGGTTATGCTTAGGATTAGCATAGAGTTAGGGTTAGTGTGAGTGTTACTGTTCTTTTTAGGGTTAGGGTTAAGTTAGTGTTTAGGGTTAGAGTTAGGATTGGGGTCAGGGTTAGGACAGAGTTAACTTTAGGTTAAGGTTACGAAAGTGTTAGGGTTAGGGCTGGTATTAGGAAGTAGGGTTAGTGTTAGGTTTAGGATAGATATAAGGTTATGGTTAGGGTTAGGATTTAGGGTTAAGGTTAGGTATAGCCTTAGAATTAGTTTAGAATTAGGGTTAGGGTTAGTATTAAGGTTAGTATTAAGCTTTAGTATTAGGGTTACTGGTAGTTTTACAGTTGGGGTTAGGATAGGTTAAGGACAAGGGTAGGGTTTGGGATCAGATAGAGTTAGGGTTTAGGTTAGTGTGAAGGTTAGTGTTAGAGTTGGGATTAGGTTTAGGTTTAATATTTAGAGTTATGGTGAGTGTTAGATTTAGTAGAAAGTAAGGGTTAGGGTTAGGGTTAGGTTTAGGATAGAGTTAGGTTTAGGTTTTTGGTTAAGGTTAGGATTTAGAGATAGATTTAGTGTTAGGATTGGGATTATTTTTAGTTTAGTGTTAGTTTTAGGTTTAGGTATAGGATAGGGTTAGTGTTAGATTTGGGTTTAGGATAGAGTTGTTGCTAAGGATATAGTTAGGCTTCGGATAAAGTTAGGGTTAGGGTTAATGTTAAGGTAACCCCTAGAGTTAGGTATTCATTTCTGATACTGTTAGGGTTAAGATTAAGTTTACAGTTAGTATTTAAGGTTAGGTTTAGAATTAGGGTCAGGATAGAAATCGTATTAGGATACAGTCAGGGTTAGGATTATGATATTTTTAGGCTTAGGGTTAGGGTTAATGTTAGGGATAGGGCTGAGTTAGTGGTAGATTAAGTATTAATGTTAATGTTAGAGTTACATGTACAGTTACAGTTAGTGTTAGGGTTAGCATTAGAGTTAGCGTTAGGGTTAGGGTTAGTGTTAGGATAGAGTTAGGGCTAGGGTTTGGGTTAGTGTTGTGATTTAGTGTTAGGGTTATGGTTAAGATTTTGGTAGGTTAAGGGTTATAGATAGGGTTTGTATTAGGATTTAGCATTAGGGTTAGGATTAAGGGACCTATTATAATACATTTAGGGCTAGGATTTGGGATAGAATTAGGTTTATGGTTAGTATTAGGATTATTTTTAGAATAGTGCAAGGTTTACTGGTAGGTTTATGGCTAGGATTAGAGTAGGGTTAGGGCTAGGGTTAGGTTTAGAGTTAGCATAGAGTAGCGGTTAGGGGTACACTTAGTGTTAGGTTTAGGTTTAGGGTTATGATTGAGTAAGGTCTGGGGTTAGGGTTAGGGTTAGTGTTAGGGTAGTGGTTAGGATAGGGTTAGGGTTAAGGTTAGTGTTAAGGATAGGATTTAGGGTTAGGATTAGGGTTAACGTTAATGTTTGTGTTAGTGTGACAGTTGAAATAGACTTAGGGTTAGGGTTTAAAGGTGTTGCCACCTAGTTTAAGATACAAATGAATTGGAGAAAAAATATCCTTCTCCAGTTCCTCTACACAACAATGTGGAAAGTCATCAACTTCACAGATGTTTTCCTGTAGGAGAATGAATGAGTTGCCACTCTTGGCATAGTGGAATTTGTGAATTACTTCAGTTACAAAAGTGACGTCTTAGCCAGATTTCTGTGTTTCACTCTATGCCAGAACAGGCAATGAAGTACCTTTCCTCCCAATGATGGTGCAGGTTACCGGGCTCTTTCTGTTAAGAACTCACTGTTAAAAACACAAATAATGGAGCAGAAACTATATGTTCTACCAGGAAACCTGGATGCTTAGAACGTGTTACCAGCTCGGTTCCCACAGGAATGAATGGGAGAGAAAACATTCTACTCCAGTTCCTCTTCACAAGTCTGAAAATCACAAAGCTTATGGATGCTTTCTCTTTGAAACTGAATGAGTTTCCACTTTTGGCATATTTGAGCTTTGTGACATTTAATCCAGAATTCAGTGTTTAACTGTATTCGACAATAGGTACTGGATTGCCCTGCTTCCAGAGAAGCTGGAGTTTAATTGGTTTTTGTCTGATAAGAACTCACTCTTAGAAACACAAATATTGGAATAGAAACAATCAGCTCTACTAGCAAAACTGTGTGCTTACAATGTGTTTTCAGTTTCTTTCCCATAAGAATGAAAGTGAGAGAACATCTATCTCCTGTTCCTTTGCACAAAGAGATGGAAAGACACTAACTTTACTCACGCTTTGTTTTAGGAGCCTGAATGAGGTGACACACTTTGCATAGTGGGTCCTTGCAAATTTCATGGGTTACCCAAGTAACCTTTTATCACAGTTCTGTGTTTCACTTTATGTGGGAATGGGCATTGAAGTACCATGCTTACCAAAGAAGCTGGAGCTTAGTTGGCTTTGCTCCATTAAAAACTCACTTTTAGAAACACAAATCATTCAGGAGAAACAGTAGGCCTTACCAGGCAACCTGTATGCTTAGAACATGTTACCAGCTTGTTTCCCTTAGGAATGAATGGAAGAGAAAACATCCTTTTCCAGTTCCTCTACACAACCAGGTGGAAAGTCTCCAAGTTCACAGATGCTTTCTTGTGGTAGAATGAATGAGTTGCTACTCTTGACATAGTTGGAATTTGTGAATTACTTTGTTTACCAAAGTGACGTTTTAACCAATGTTCTGCATTTCCCTGTGTGCTGGAACAGGTATTGGAGTGCCGTGATTCCCAAAGAAGCTGGAAGTTACCAGGCTCTAGTCTATTATGAACTCACTCTTAGAAACACAAATCATGGAGCAGAAACAATCAGCTCTGCTAGGAAACCTGAATGCTTAGAATGTGTTACCCACTCGGTTCCCATAGGAAATAATTGGAAAGAAAACATCCTTTTCCAGTTCCTTGGCTCAATGATCTGGAAAGTCCTCAACTTCACACATACTCTCTCATAGGAGACTGAATGTTTTGTCACTCTTGGCAGCTTTGAGCTTTTTGAATTGCATTGTTTACCAAAATAAAGTTTTAGCCAGAGTTCTGTAATTTTTTGTATGCACGAAAAGACATTGCAGTGCTCTGCTTCCCAAAGAAACTGGAGCTTAGCTGGCTCTTCTCTGTTAAGAACTAAATCTGAGAAACACAAATCATAGTGCAGAAACAATGAGTTCTAAATTGGTCAAGCAATGGCTGTGACTCATCCACATGGCTGACACTATCAAAGCATCTACAAAGTGATGTATAGGGTTTCAGGATAAATCCTTAGGGTACTTGAATGACTTTATCATATTCAAAAGTGACATATCCTCTTGTATAGATCTTGCTTTATCTTGGTCTTAACCACCCAGTGGAAAAGTATAAAAAGCTAGGTTTATAAAGTAAAGCCATATTAATATGCTGAGCTGTAAAAGGCTCAGGTCAACCACTTCTGCAGTTAAGCCACTACTATTGTGAGCTGCTGGACTTTGTTGCATTGATTGGCTGAATTCAATCACCTATAGTAGTTAGATGCCATTAGAACACCCATCTCTGACAGGACTAAACAGAAAATGAGAATACAAAGGAAGGACCATTTTCTATTAATATATAAAATAGTTATTAAAGATATACAGCTGTGTTCACTTAATTCAGTGAGAAGAAAGATTTGTATTAATAGTCTTTTGACAGGATAGCCTGTCTGCTTCTTGTACTATGGATAACCACTAAGAAGGTAATAATATACAAGGTATTAATTATTGAGGCAGTCCTATTAATCAGCTTTGAAACTGTCTCATTGATATTTGTTTCTCAATTATTATACTCTAAATAAAATTTAAAATAAAAAAATAAATACATTGCTGAAGTCCTAGCAAGATAGCACAGTGGACTAGAGCTCCTGTTTAGACAGACACAGGACGTGAAGATCTGATCCTGTCACACTGTGGTCTTCCTGTCCCCAGCTGGCACTGAGACTGAGATTGGGTGTTGTGGCACAAGCCTGTAATCCCAGAGCTTGGGAGGCTGAACACAGGAGGATCACTACAAGTTGGAGTCATGTAGTGAGACACTGCACACACATACACATGCAAAAAAGCAAAAACTAGAAAAGTAAGCTTTCATTATAAGAGTAACACATCCAAATTATCTACATTTTGGAAAATGTAAAAATTATAAGGTCTTTGAAACAGTCCATAGCTCTACCACCTAAGGACAGCCCTGCTGATCATGCTTCATGGTCTTCCACTGCATACAAATTAAGACAGGTGAACAAGTCCTGCCCAGGATTGGACAGAGCTCTGTGCATGTGCGCCTCACTAGCACCCCTGTTTGTGACATTCAAGAATGATGAGTGGAGATACACTATTGTCATAACCAACACCATGCATCCAGTCCTGGTTTCAAGCTTCTACCCTGCCACTTAGTAGCTTGATTTTAGGTGAGTCATTTAAAGTTTTAGGCCCATTTCTACTTACATAAACTGGAAATGACAAGTATCTTCTTCTTCAGGTGCTTGAACAGATAAACATTATCCACACAATTAGTTAATGCTGACTGGCCTGCAAGAGGTTTTTATTGTTAGATTTCCATATATATACACGGAGATACTGTACTAACAGCATAAATTCACAGCTAGCATTTTTCAACTCTTATAGTCCTAAATGCCTTGTATAGAATGCTTCATGCAATCCTTCAGCATGTGAAGCCCCTATTTTACCTAGCAAGAGGCTGCAAGATGAAGGAGTTAAGTGACTAGTATTAAGGTTACACCAGAAATAAAGTAGAAACAGGGTTTTAACTCAGAAAGTATAATTCTGCGTACTCTTAACTTCTATGAAATCCCATAGTACACACAGTTAACATGCTAAACTTTGATATTCAGTACCACTGAGTGAGCATGGCTGGTGTTTAAAAGCTATGGTATCACATATATTCAAAATATAAAGCAAATATTTAAGATGGATTAAAATTTTCACAGAATGTTAGGATTCCCCAGAACACAGTTTTGAAAAGTCTTTCAGGTAGTTCACTGCGGGGCAGTTTTAATTGATAGACAATTGCTTCACATATCAACGCTGGTCTTAAGTTATTCTAGTTTGAACCGTTGGCATCAACTCAACATAATTATCACCCTTCTGGTACCCTGATGCGTTTCAAAATTTAAGTAATAGTCCATAGTCTTTGGTGAAGTGTGTGTTTGTGTTCGTGTGTGTGTGTGTGTGTGTGTGTGTGTGTCTGAGTGAACACTGGGTCATAATAGATGATGCAATTCTTAACCATGGGCAGTGCCCACATGTTTTGGAAAACGATTGTTATATAGCATTTTCCTTCAAAAACTGGACAGTAGCTGTCATATCTCATTATCCAGAAACGTTTCCTTTTCCTCTCTTGGGACCTCACTAGAATTTCAAATGTCTCTTCAAATAACGGGCTTCCTCTTAAGAGTCGAAATGAGTTGCCACTTTAGGCATAGTGGGGCTTTGAGAATTACTTTGATTACCAAAGTGAGGATTTAGCTAGACTTTTGTGTTGTTCTGTATGTGCGAACCAGAATTGGAGTGCCATGCTTCCAAAAGAAGCAGGAACTTAGCTGCGAATTCTGCTTTAAAAACTCACTCTTGAAAACACAAAGCGTGGAGCAGAAACAATGAGCTCTAAAAGGAAACCTGGATGCTTAAAATGTGTTACAAGCTAAATACCCATAAGAATGAATGGGAAAGAAAACATCCTTCCCCAGTTCCTCTGCACTACGAGCTGGAAAGTCACCAACTTCACAGATGCTCTTTCTTAGGTGACTGAGTGTTGCTACTCTTGTTATAGTGGGGCTTTGTGAAGTACTTCAGTTAACAAAGTGACATTTAAGCCAGAGGTCTGTGTTTTGCTGTATGCCGGAACAGGCATTGCAGTGCCCAACTACTCAAAGAAGTTGAAGCTTAGCTGGTATTTCTCCATACAGAACTCACTCTTAGAAACACAAATCATTGAGCAGAAACAATCAACTCTACTAGCAATACTGGAAGCTTGGAACGTGATAAGAGGTTGATTCCCGTAGGAAGGAATGGGACAGAAAACACCCTTGTCCTGTTCCTCTGCACAACGAGCTGGAAAGTCAGCATCTTCATGTATGCTTTCTCTTAGGAGACTGAAGAAATTGCCATGCTCTGCATAGTGGGACTTTGGTAATTACTTCGGTTATGAAGGTGAGGTTTTAGCCGTACTTCTGTGTTTCGCTGTATACTGGAACTGGCATTCGATGGCCCTGCTTCCCACAGAAGCTGGAGCTTTCCTACCTCTTCTCTGTGACCTCAGTCTTTGAATCACAAAGCATGGAGTAGAACAATCAGGAAACCAGGATGTTTAGAAGGTTTTACCATCTCGTTTGCCTTAGAATGAATGGGAGAGCAAACATCGTTCTCCAGTTCCTTTGCAAAATGAGCTGCAAATTCAACAACTTCACAGATGCTTTCTCCCTAGAGATGAAATATTTGCCTCCCTTGGTATAGTGGGTCTTGCAAATGACTTCAGTTAAGAAAGTGATGTTTTAGCCAGACTTCTGTGTTTCACTGTATGCAGGAACAGGTTTTCAAGTTCCCTGCTTCCCAAAGAAGCTGGAGCCAGCTGGCTTTTCTGTGTTAAGAACTCATTCTTTGAAACTCAAATCATGAGGCAGAAATAATCAGGACACCTGCGTGCTTAGAACATGTTCCCAGATCTTCTCACTTAGGAATGAATGGGAAAGAAAACAACCTTTTGCAGTTTCTCTACACAATGTTCTGGAAAGTCACCAACTTCACAAATGCTTTCTCTTAGAAGACTGAATGAGTTGCCAACCTTGGCATAGTAGGACTTTTCAAATTACCTTGGTTAACAAAGGGACCATTCAGCCAGGGTTCTGTTTTTCAATGTATGTGAGAAAATGGATTGGAGTGCACTGCTTCCCAAAATAAGGTGGAGCTTAGCTGTATCTTTTTCATTAAGAACTCATTCTTAGAAACACAAATCATGGAATAGAAAAAGTCAGATATACTAGCAAACCTCAGTGCTTACAACCTTCTACGACCATGGTTCACCTATGAATGAATTTGAGAGAAAACAACCTTCTGCTTTTGCTCTGCAAAATGAGCTGGAAGTAACCAACTTCACAGATGCCATCTCTTAGGAGACTGAATGAATTGCCACTCTTGGCATAGTAGGGGTTCTCAAATTTCTTTGGTTATTAAAGTGATGTTTTAACCAGACTTCTGTGTTTTGCTGTTTGCAGTAACAAGCTTGTCAGTTCCCTGATTTCCAAAGAACCTGGAGCTTAACTGGCTCTTCTCTATTAAGAACTCACTCTTAGAAACACAAATCATGGAATGGAATCAATGAGGAAACCTTGAAGCTTACAATGTGTTACCAGCTCGTTTTCCATACTTTCCCTTAGGACACTGAATGACTTGCCATTCGGAGATAAGACAACCTTCTGCAGCTCCTCTGAACAATCAGTTAGAATATGACCAACATCATGGAAGATTTCTATTAGGAGATTCAATTAGTTACCTCCTTGGCCTAATGGGGCTTTTTGAATTACTTTGGTTATGAAAGTGACGTGTTAGCCAGAGTTATCTGTTTCAATGTATGTGGAAACAGGCATTGGAGTGCCCTGCTTCCCAAAGAAGCTGGACCCTTGCTGGCTATTCTCCATTATGAACTCAGTCTTAGAAAAAAAACATAGATTAGAAGCAATCAGCTTTACCAGGACACCTGGATCCTTAGAACAAGTTACCAGCTTGGTTCCCATAGTAATGAAATGAAGAAAAAACATCCTTCTCCTGTTCTGCACAAGCTGGAAATTCACCAACTTCACAGATGCTTTCTGTTAGGAGACTTAATGACTTGCCACTCTTGGGATAGTGGGGAGTTGTGAATGACTTCCCTTGCTTAAATGACATTTTAGCCAGAGTTCTTTGTTATGCTGTATGCTGGAACAGGCATTGAAATGCCCTCCTTCCCAAAGAAGCTGAAGCTTAGCTGGCCCTTCAATGTTAAGAATTCACTTTCAGAAACACAAATGATGTAACAGAAATAATCCACTGTACCACAAAACCTGGTTGTTTAGAACGTGTAAGCAGCTCACTTCACTTAGGAATGAATGGTATAGAAAACATCCTTCTCCAGTTCCAGTGCGCATTAGCTGGAAAGTTACCAACTTCACAGATCCTTTCTCTCAGGAGACTGAATGTGTTACCAGTCTGTAAATTATGGGGCTTTGTGACATTTTAGCCAGTTTGTGAAGTTTCACTGTATGTGGGAAAAGGCACTAGAGTGACTTGCCTCCCAAAGAAGCTGGAGCTTAGCTGGCTTTTCTCCATTGAAAACTCACTCTTACAAACACAAAGCATGGAGCTGAAACAATCAGTAAAGCTGGATGCTTTAACGTGTTATTTGCTTGTTTCCCATAAGAATGAATGGGAGAGAAAACATCCTTTTCCAGTTCCTCTGTACATCCAGGTGGCAAGTCACAAAATTGATGGTTGCTTCCTCTTAGGTGAGTGAATGAGTTGCCATATTGGTCATAGTGGGGTTTCAAATTACTTGTTACCAAAGTGATGTTTTAGCTGGATTTCTTCATTTCACGGTGTAAGGGAACAGGTATTGGAATTCCCTGCTTGCCAGAGAAGGTGGATATTACGTGACTCTTCTCTGTTAAGAACTCACTTATAGAAACACAAATCATTTTGCAGAAACAATCAGCTCTACTAGCAAACGTGAATGCTTAGAACATGTTACCAGCTCAGTTTTCATAGGAGTGTAAGGGAGAGAGAACATCCTTTTGCAGTTCTTCTGCACAAGGAGCTATTAAGTCACCAACTTCAAGAATGCTTTGTCTTAGTAGACTGAATGAGATGCCACTCTTGGCATAGTGGGGCCTTGCAAATTACTTTGATCACCCAAATGAACTTTTAGCCAAGTAGTTCTGTGATTCACTGTATGTGTCAACTGGATTTTGAGTGCCCTGATTCCCACAGAAGCTGGAGCTTAGCTCTTCCCTGTTAAGAACTCACTTTTAGAAACACAAATCATGGGGTCTAAAGAGTCAGCTCTTCCAGGAAACCTGGATGGTTACAATGTGTTACTATCTCAGTTCCCATTAGGAATGAAAGTGTGAGAAAACATCAGACTCCAGTTTCTCTGCACAATGAGATAGAAAGTCACCAACTTGAAAGACACTTTCTCTGAAAAGACTGAGTTGTCCCTCCTGGCATAGTGGGTCTTTGTGAGTTAGATTGATTACCAAAATGAAGTTATGGTGGGAGTTCCCTGGTACACAAAGCATCTGGACCTTTGATGGCTCTGCTCCATCAGGATCTCACTCTTAGAATCCAAAAATCAGTGATAGGTTTAGGATTAGGTTTAAGGGTATTGTGTTCAGGGATAAGGTTACAATAATACAGGATAATGGTTAGAGTTAGTGTTAGGGTCAGTTTATAGGGGTTATTGTTAGAGTTTGCATTAAGGTTAGTGATAGAAAGTGTTAGGGTTAATGTTTAGCTTGAAGGTCAGCACAGAGGTAGATACGAAAAGGTTTAGCGTAAGTGGCTAGATTTAGTGTTATGTTTACTGTAAGGATTTTGAATGAGGTTTAAGGTTAGTGTTAGAATAAGGTTAAAGTTACTCTTATGGTTAGGGTAAGGATATAGGGTTAGGATAGTTTTAGTTTGGGATTAGGGATAGGGTTAGTCTTTAGGGTTAGTTTTACAGTTAAGGTTATGATTTCTATACTGTTAGGGATAGGATTAGTGTTAGGGTTAGAGTTCATGTTAAGATTAGTGTTAAGGGTTAGGGTTAGCTTTAGGATAGAGTCAGGCTTGGGGTTAGGTTAAGATAGATTTAGTGTTAGATTTAGGATTAGGATTTAGGGCTAGGTATAGCATTCAGCTAGTGTTAAGTAAGAGTTAGTTTTAGGGTTGGTTCTAAGGTTAGGATTCACTTTTAGCGTTAGTGTTGCTAGTAGTGTTGGCGTTAGTGTTAGAGTTAGGTTTATGATACAGTTTGAGTTAGGGTTAGTGTTGAGTGTAGGGTTAGTGTTAGAGTTATGTTTAGGAATAGGTTTACGATAAGGTTATTGTACCAGATAGTGTTTCAGTTTGGATAGATTTAGAGTGAAGTTTATGATTTGGGTGAGTGCTAATGTTCGGATTAAGGTTAGGGTTAAATTAGGATACAATTATGGTTGTTGTGATGGTTAGGATGAGGTTTTAGGGTTAGCATTATGATAGGATTAGGATTATGGTTTCAATTAGGATTTAGGGTTAGGTTTAGTATTAGGGTCAGTGTTATGATAGCGTTAGGAACAGGGATTGGGTTAGGATTAGGGTTAGGTTTAGATTTTGGTTAGGGTTAAGGTTAGGTTTAGGGTTAGGGTTTGGTTAGATTTAGGGTTAAGTCTAGAGTTAGGGTTAGGGGTAGGGTAAAGATTAGGGGTAGGGTTAGGACAAAATTAGTTTTAGGGTTTTGTTGGTTAGGTTAGAGTTATCTTTATTGCTATCATTAAGGTTAGGGTTAGGGTTAGGATGGAGTTACTGTTAGCATTAGGGTTAGGATTTATGGTTAGGGTTAGGGTTCAGCTTAGCTGTAGTTTAGAGTTAAGATTAGGGTTAATGTTCAGGTTAGGATTCACTTTTACAGTTAGTGATATTGTTAGTGTTGGTGTCAGTGTGAGGGTTAAGATTAGTATACAGTTAGGGTTAGAGTTAGTGTTAAGGGTAGGACTAATGTTAGGATTAGGATTAATAATAGGTTTAAGATAGGGTTCGTTTTAGGGATAAAGTTTGGTATCGGATAGATTTAGGGTTATGTTCAGTGTTCAAATTAGGTTTCAGTGTTAGTATTAGTTTTAGGGTTAGGGTTATGATAGGATTAAGGTTAGAGTTAGGGTTAGGATTAGGATTTAGGGTTAGTGTTAGGGTTAGTGTTATGATAGGATTAGGGTGAGAGTTAGTATTAGGAATTAAATTTAGGTTTAGTATTAGAGTTTTTTAAATTTATGTATTTACTTATTTATTTATTTTTTTGGCCACCTCAGCCTGCCCTGAGAGTGGAGCTGCCATGGCATGTGGTGCTGGGGATCAAACCATGGTCCCCTGCGCCTGCCTAAGCTTGCCTAAGCAGGCACTTTAGACCACTGAGCTATCTCACCAGCCATAGTGTTAGGGTTTGATAGGATTAGGGTTAGAGTTATGATTAGGATTTGTGGTTAGGTTTAGTGTTAGATCAGGGTTAGCATATGGTTAGGGATAAGGTTTGGTTTAGGATAAGGTTAAGTTTAGGTTTGGGTTAGGGTTAGGTTTACAGCTAGGGTTAGTGTTTGGATTTGGCTAGAATTAGGGTAAACCTTAGAGTTAATTTTAGGGGCAAGGTTATGGTTAAGAGTTACAGTTAGGAGAGAGTGAGTTTTAGGGTTTGGTTTGGTTAGGATAAAGTTAGATTTATTGTTATGGTTAAGGTTAGGGTTATGGTTAGGATAGAGTTAGGATTAGGGTTTGTGGTAGGTTTAAGGGTCAGGTTTAATTTTAGTGTTTAAGTTTATGGTTATTATAGGAGTCAGTGTTAGGAGAGAGTTAGGGTTAGTGTTAGGAAAGCGTTAGTTTTAGTTTTGGGGTTAGGATTTAGTGTTAGTGTTAGGTTTGGCTATAGGATCAGGCATATGTTTAGCATAAAGTTAGGATTATAGTTAGGGGTAGGAATTTGGTTTAGAGATCGGGTTAGGGTCCAATTTAGGTTACAGTTAGTGTTAAAGTTAGTGGTAAGGTTGGGATTTAGGTTCAGTTTTCGGTTTACTAGTATTTATATGTTTAGTGTTACAATAGGGCTACAGTTACAGAGATTGTTACGGTAAGGGTTAGGGTTTGGATAGATTTAGGGTTAGGATTTGGGTTGTTTAGGATAGATTTAGCTTCATTGTTGTGGTTAAGCTTAGGATTAGCGTTAGTTTTGCTATAGAGTTAGGGTTAGGGTTAGCATAGAGTTAGGATTAGGGTTAGGGTTAGTGGTAGTGGTAGGGGTAGGGGTAAGATTACTGTTTAGGGTTATGCTTAGAATTGGGGTCAGTGTTCTCACAGAGTTATAGTTAGGGTTAATTTTAGAGTTAGGGTTAGGAAAGTGTTAGAGTTAGGGTTGGGGTTAAGGGTTAGTGTTAGCGTTAGGTTCAGTGTTAGAGTTAGGGATATGTTTAGGATAGAGTTAGGGTCACAGTTGGAGTTAGGATTTAGTGTTAGTGTTATGGTTAGTCTTAGGGATAGGTTATAGTTAGGGTTAGGGTCAGTGTTAAGGTTAGGATTTAGGTTTAGTGTTAAGGTTTCTGTTAGTTTAACGGTTAGGGTTAGGATAGGATTAGGGTTAGGGATAGGGTTTGAGTTCAGATAGTTAGGTTTCAGGTTAGGATTAGAGGTGGGGTTAGAGTTAGCATTAGGATTAGAGTTAAGGTTTAGGTTTATGGTGAATGTTACATTCAGGGTAGAGTTAGGGTTGAGTAAGAGGATAGAGTTAGAGATAGGTTTTTGGGTTACAGTTAGGATTTAGGTATAGGTTTATGCTTCACATTATTTTTAGTATACAGGCAGGTTTAGTGTTATTTTTAGGGTTAGGATTAGGGTAGCATTAGTGTTAAGGTTAGGGTTAGGATAAAGTTGTGGTTAGTGGTATGCTTAGGGTTAGGGTTAATTTTAGGTTTAGGATAGAGTTAGGGTTAGGGTTACAGTTAAGGTAAGCATTATAGTTAGGTTTTGATTTTGGTTACGATTAGGGTTAAGGTTAGGTTTAGGGTTAGGGTCAGCATTAAGGTCAGTATAAGTTAACAGTTCGGAGAGAGTTAGGGTTAGGGTTATAATAGGATTCAGGTTAGTGTTAAGGTTACTGTTAGGGTTAGGGTTTGGAATGAGTTAGGGTTAGGGTTAGTATTAGTGTTAGTGTTAGGCTTATGGTTAGGGTTAGGTTTAGGTTTAAGGTTAGGACTAGAATTAAGGTAGGATTAGGATTGTCTTTGGGGTTAGGATAGAGTTAGGGCTAGTGTTTTTGTTAGGGTTAGGATTTAGGGTTAAGGTTAGAGTTAGTTTTATGATAGGGTTAGGGTTATGATTAGGATTAGGATTAGGATTAGTATTTAGCATTAGTGTTAGAGTAAAGGTTAGGTTTAGGAAAGTTTGGGCTAGAGTTTGGGTTAGGGTTAAAGTTTATTTTTAGGGTTAAGGTTAGTATTTGGTTTATTTTTAGAATAGTGTTAGGTATAGTGGTAGGTTAGTGTTAGCATTATGGATAGGTTTATGCTTAGATTTAGCATAGCATTATGGTTCAGGGTACCGTTAAGTGTAGGTTTAATGTCAGGGTTAGAATAGAGTTAGGGTTAAGTCTAGGGTAAGGGTTAGTGTTAGGATTTGGGTAGGGTCATGAAATGGTTAATGTTAGTGTTAGAGTTATAATAGAGTTAGAATTAGAGTTAGGTTTATTGTTTGGGTTAGTGTGAGAGTTAAAATAGATGTAGATTTCTGGTTTTGAATGTATTACCACCTTTGTTAAGATAGGTTTGGGTCATAATAGAGTTAGGGTTAAGGTTAAGGTTAGGGATAGTGTGTGGGTTTGGATAAATACAGGGCTAAGTATAGGGCTCGGGTTATTGTTAGTGTTAGGTTTAAGGTTAAGGTTACAATTAGGATTTAGGGTTATGGTTAGTGTTAGAGAAAGTGTTAGGATAGAGTTAAGGATAGGGTTTTGGTTACAAGAAGGGTTATGGTTAGGTTTTGGTTTAGGGTTAGGGTTAGGTTTAGTGTTGTGGTTTTGATTTGGTTAGATTTAGGGTTAAAGTTAGAGTTAATGTTAGGGGTAGGATTACGATTTGTGGTAGGTTTAGGATAGAATTAGGGTTACTATTTTCTTTGGTTAGGATAGAGTTAGATTTATGGTTATGGTTATGGTTAGGTATAGCGTTAGTTTTAAGATAGAAGTAGTGTTAGGGATAGGGTTAGGATAGAGTTGGGTTTAGGGTTAAGGTTAGAGTCTCGGAAAGGATTAGGGTCAGGGTTGTTGTTAGGTTTTAGGCTTAATGTTAAGTTCAGATTTATGGTTAGGGATAGGTTTAGGATAGAGTTAGGGTTACGGTTATGGTTAAAATGTAGGGTTAGTTTTAGGTTTAGTCTTAGTGTTAGGTTAGAGTTAGGGTTAGGGTTAGTTTTAAGGTTAGGATTTAGGTTTAGGGTAGGAGTTACTGTTTTTCATTTAGGGTTAGGGTAGGGTTAGGGTTAGGGATAGGGTCTGGGTTCAGGCAGAGTTATGGTTCATGTCTATTTTAGGGTTTGTGTTAGTGTTAGGATTAGTGTTAAGGTTAACTTTTAGGTTTATGGTAAGTGTTAGGTTCAGGATAGAGTTAGGGTTAGGGTTAATGTTAAAATAGAGTGTGGGATAAGTTTTGGATTTACCTTTAGGCTTAGCATTTGTGTTGGGATTATTTTTAGTATAGTGTTAGGTTTTGTGTTAGTTTTACAGCTAGGGTTAGGGTTAGAGTTAGGGTTAGGTTTGGTTAGGAAAGAGTTACAGTTAGGAGTATGGTTAGGGTTAGTTTTAGTGTTATGTTTAGAAAAGAGTTAGTGTTAAGGTTAGGGATAAGGTTAGTGTTTAGGGTTAGCATTAGGATTAGGGTCAGGATAAAGTTAGGGTTAGGATATAGTTAGGCTTAGGGTTTTGATACAGTCAGGGTTAGAGTTAGGGTTACTGTAAGAGTCAGGTTTAGGATTCAGTTATTTTTAGTGTTAGTGTTAGGGCTTTTGTTAGGGTTAGGGTTAGGGATAGGGTCTGGGTTTGGGCAGAGTTATGCTTCATGTCTATTTTAGGGTTAGTTTTAGTGTTAGGATTAGTGTTAAAGTTAACTTTTAGTTTTATGGTAAGTGTTAGTTTCAGGATAGAGTTAGGGTTAGGGTTATTGTTAGGATAGAGTATGGGATAAGTTTTGGATTTACCTTTAGGCTTAGCATTTGTGTTGGGATTATTTCTAGTATAGTGTTAGGTTTTGTGTTAGTTTTAGAATTAGGGTTAGGAAAGTGTTTGTGTTAGGTCTAGGGTTAGGAAAGAGTTATGGTTAGGAGTATGGTTAGGGTTAGTTTTAGTGTTATGTTTAGAAAAGAGTGTTAAGGTTAGGGATAGGGTTAGTGTTTAGGGTTAGCATTAGGATTAGGGTCAGGATAAATTTAGGGTTAGAATATAGTTACCCTTAGGGTTATGATACAGTCAGGGTTAGAGTTAGGTTTACTGTAAAGAGCAGGGTTAGGATTCAGTTATTTTTAGTGTTAGTATTAGTGTTAATGTTAGGGTTACAGTAAGGGTTAGTGTTAGGGTTTTTGTTAGGGTTTGGCTTAGGTTTGAGATTAGGATAGAGTTAGGGCTAGGGTTTGGCTTAGTGTTAGGATATATGGTTAAGGTTAAGGTAGGGTTATGGCAGGGTTAGAGTTATGCTTAGGGTTAGGATTGAGATTTAGTAAGAGTGTTAGATTAACTATCAGAGTTAGGATAGAGTATGTCCTATTTTTTTTTGGCGGAACCAGGGATTGAACTCAGGCCCTTGTGCTTGCTGGGGAAGCTCTTATTCCACTGAGCCATCTCCCCAGCCCCTGTCCTAAATTTTTGATTAGGGTTAGTATTTATGGTTAGTGTCAGGGTTAGTGTTAGGTTTATTTTTAGAATGGTGTTAGGGTTACTGGTAGGTTTAGGGCTAGGGCTAGTTTAGGGTTAGAGTGATGGTTATGATTAGGGTTAGAGATAACATAGAGTTAAAGTTATGGATAAGGTTATTGTTAGATTAATTGTCAGGGTTAGGCTAGAGTTAGAGTTAGGGTTAGGATTAGGGTTAGGGTTACAATAGAGTTAGGATTAAGGATAGTGTTATGATAGAGTTAGGGTTAGGGTTAGGGTTAGTGTTTGGGTTAGTGTGAAGGTTAAAATAGACTTAAGGTTAAGATTTGAACATGTTACAACCTCGGTGAAGAAAGAAAAGAATGGGAGAGTAAATATCTTTCTCCTGTTCCTTGGTCAACCATCTGGAAAGTTAAAAACTTCACCAATGGTTTCGCTTACCAGACTGAATGAGTTGCCTCTCGTGTCATAAAGGTGGTTGTGAATTATTTTGGTTACCAAAGTGACATTTAAGAAAGAGTTCTGTTTTTTCCTGTATGTGGGAATAAGTATTGAACTGTCCTGCTTCCCAAAGAAGCTGGAGCTTAGCTGAATCTCCTCCACTTAGAACTCCCTCTTAGAAACACAAATCATGGAGCACAAAAAATCAGGTCTACCACAAAACTTGGATACTTAGAACGTGTTACCAGTGTGGTTCCCATAGGAATGAATGGGAATTTACTTTCACTTCCTTATCATTTCAAGAGGTTTTGGCACATATATTAAAAGAATAAAAAAGAATTAACCATTAAAAAAGGAATGAATGGGAGAGAAATCATCCTTCTCCAGTTCCTTCGCACAATGAGCTTGTAAATCACCAACTTCATGGATACTTTCTCTTAGGGGACTGGGTTTTCACTCTTGTCATAGTGGGGCTTTGTGAATTACTTCGGTTACCAAAGTGAAGTTTTGTCAGGGGTTCTTTTCTTTGCTGTATGTGTGAACAGGCTTTAGTATTCCTGCTACCCAAAGCACCTGGACCTTAGATGGCCTTTCTCCATTATGGGCTCACTCTGAGAAACCAAATAATCAGGGATAGCGTTATGATTATGATTAAGAGAATTCTGTTCAGGGTTAGGGTTAGGGTAAGACAGGTTACAGTTAGTTAGGGTTAGTGTCCTGGTATAGGTCTTATCCTTAGGGCTACCGTTAAGGTTGGGGATACAAAGTGTTTGGGTTAACATTGAGATTTAGGCTTACTGTAGGGGTAGAAACTAGAAGGGTTTGGGTTAGGGACTAATGTTACTGTTAGGTTTACTGGAAGGATTTATCATGAGGGTTAGGGTTAGCGTTAGATTAGGTTTAGGGTTATGTTTAGGGTTAGGATTAGGATATAGTGATAAAGTAGATTTAGGTTAGGGTTAGAATTAGAGTTAGTATTTAGGGTTAGGTTTAGTTTTAGGGATTGGATAATGTTATTAGGGATTGGATAATGTTATGTTTAGGTTTAGTGTTAGGGATAACATTGGGATAGATTTAGGGTTAGGGTTAGGGTTAGGGTTACAATACAGTTACAGTTAGGGTTAGGTTTAGGATACAGTTAGTGTTAAGGTTAGGATTTAGGATTAGAGTTAGGGTTCACCTTAGTTTTAGGTTAGAATTAGGGTTACGGTTGGTGTTAAAGTTGAGATTACTTTTACAGTTAGGGTTATTGTTAGTTTTAGTGTTAGGGTTAGGGTTAGGTTTAGCATACAGTTAGGGTTAGGGTTAGTGTGACATGAAGGGTTAGTGTTAGGGATAAGTTTAGAATAGGGTTAGGTTTAGGGATAGGGTTTGAGTTTGAATACATTTAATGTTAACGTTACAGTTCGGGTTAGTGTTAGTGTTATTATGAGGGTTAAGGTTAAGTTTATGGTAGGTTTATGATTACGTTAGTGTTAAGAGTAGGATTTTTTTTAGGGTTAGGTTTAGGGTTATGATAGGATTTGGTTAGGGTTATTATTAGGATTTAGGGTTAGTGTTAAGTTAAGGTTTACAACAGATTTAGGGATAAGGATTGGGTTAGGATTTTGGTTAGGGTTAGGTTTTGAGTTAGGGTGAGTGTTAGGTTTAGGTTTAAGTTTAGGGTTTGGTTTTGGCTAGATCTAGGGTGAAGATTACTGTTAGATTTTGGGGTATGACTACTGTTAGGGATAGGGTTAGGATAGAATTAGTCTTAGTGTTTGGTTTTGTCAGGATAGAGTTAGCCTTATGGTTAAGGTTGGGACAGAGTTAAGGTTTGTGTTAGAGTTAGGGTTAAGGTTAAGATTAATGTTTAGGGTTACAGTTAGGACTGGGGTCACATTAGGACAGAGTTAAGATTAGGTTTAGGGTTAGGAAAATTTTGGATTTAGGTTTGGGGTTAGGATTTAGTGTTAGTGGGTTTTTTTATGCTAGAATTAGGGATAGTTTTCGGATAGACTTAGGGTTACAATTAGGGTTAGGAGTTCGGGATAGGATTACAGTTAGAAATAAGGTTTGGATAGAGTTAGTGTTAAGGTTAGTGTTAATGTTAAGATTTAGATTTAGAGTTAGGGTTACTTTTAGTTTTATTATTAGGATAGGGTTAGGGTTAGGGGTAGTATTTGTGTTCAGATTGATTTAGGGTTCAGGTTAGGCTTAGGATTCATGTGTGTGTTAGCATTAGATTTAGGGTTAATGTTTAGGGTTACGTTAAGTGTTAGGTTCAGGATAGAGTTAGGATAATGGTTAGGATTAGGATAGAGTTAGGGATATGTTTTTGCATAGTGTTAGGATTTAGGGTTAGGGTTAGGTTTTGGATTACTTTTAGTATAGTGTTAGGTTTAGAGTTAGTTTTAGGATTAGGATTATTGTTAGGATTAGGATAGAGTTATTTTTAGGGATACAGATTGGGTTAGATTTAGTGTTAGGTTTAAGATAGAGTTGGGGTTAATTTTAGAGTTTGTATAATATTTAGAGTTTGCTTTTGGTTTCGGATACAGTTAGGGTAATGGGTAGTTGTAAGATTAGTGTTGAGGTTTAGGATTAGGATTAGGGTCAGGATAGAGTTAGGGTCAGGATAGAGTTATGTTTATGGTTAAGATAGGCATAGAGATAGGGTTAGGGTTACTTTTAAGGTTAGGGTTAGGATTTAGTTAGGGTAAGGATTAGGGTTAGTGTTAGGGTTCCTATTAGGTTAGACTTAGTGCTGGGGTTTGGATTAGGTTTAGGATTTAGGGTTAGGGTAAGTGTTAGGGTTAGGTTTATTTTTAGAATAGCGTTAAGGATAGTGGTAGATTTAGGGCTAGGTTTAGTTTAGGGTTATGTTTTCTTTTAGCGTTTGGACTTAGCTAGATTTATGGCTAAGGTTAGAGTTAACATTAGAGATATGTTTACTTTGAGGGATAGGGATGGATAGAATTAGTGTTAGGGTTTGGTTTGGTGAGGATAGTGTTAGTTCTATGGTTATGCTTAAGATTTGGTTTAGCATTATTTTTAAGATAGATTTAGTGTTAGGTTTAATGTTAGTGTTGGGATAGTTAGGGTTAAGATTAGCATTAGTGTTAGTGTTAAAGTCAAAGTGGTTCTTAAGGGTTAGGGTTATGATTGGGGTAAGGTTTAGGACAGATTTAGGGTTAGAGTTAGGGTTAGGGTTATGATTTGTTTCAGGATTTAGGGTTAGGTTAAATTTAGGCTTATGATTAGGGATAGATTTCAAATATAGTTAAGGTTACAGTTAGGTTTATGATTTAGAGTTAGTGCAAGGGCTAAGATACAGTTAGGGATACATTTTGGGTTAAGTTTAGATTTAGAGTTAGGTTTAGTGTTAGTGTTATTATAGGCTTAGATTTAAGGTTAAGGTTAGGGTTAGGATTAGGATTTAGAATTAGGGTTAGAGATAGGGTTAGTGTTAGGATAGAGTTAGGGCTAGAGTTTGGGTTAGAGTTAGGAATTAAGGTTAGGCTTAGTGTTCGTGATAGTTTTATTTTAGTATAGTGCTGGAGTTAGTGGTACGTTTAGGGCTAGTATTTGTTTAGAGTGAGGGTTAGAGTTAGGGTTTTCATTAGGGCATAGAGCAGCTTTGCGAATTATTTCAATTACCAAAGGGACGTTTCAGCCAGAGATCTGTTCTTCGCTGTATGCAGGAGCAGAAATTGGAGTCACCTGCTTCCCAAAGAATCTGGAGATCAGCTGGCACTTCTGTTAAGAATACACTCTTTGAAACACAGCACATGGATCAGAAATTATCAGCTCAACTACAAAACCTGGATATGTGAAATGTGCTAACAGCTCATATCCCATACATATGTATGGGATAAAAAAATCTTTCTAATATTCCTATACACAATGAGCTGGAAAGTCACCAACTTCATAAATGATTTCTATTCAGAGACTGAATGAGTTACCACTCTTGGCATACTGGTATTTTGCGAATTATATCAGTTTCCAAAGAGACGTTTTATCCAAACTTCTGTGTTTCACGCTATGCAGGTCCAGGTATTGGAGTGCCTTGCTTCCCAAAGAAGCTGTAGTTTAGCTGGCTCTTCTGCATTAAGAACTCACTCTTAGAAGCACAAATCATGGAGAAGGAACAATGAGGAAACCTGGATGCTTAGAACCTGTTTCCCATAAGAAAGAATAGGAGAGAAAGAAGCCTCCTCAAGTTCCTCTGGATAACAAGATGAAAAGTTTTCAACACATGGATGCTTTCTGTTGAGAGACTAAATGACTTGCCACTCTAGGCATAGTGGGATCTTGCGAATTACTTTGTTTACCCCAGTGACATTTTGCCAGAGTTCTGTATTTCCCTATATGCAGGAACAGGAATTACAGTGTCCTGCTTCCCAAAGAAGGAGGAGTTCAGCTGGCTCTTCGGCATGAAGAACTCACTCTTAGAAATACAAAACATGGAGCAGAAACAAACAGCTCTACTGCAGGACCTGGAGTCTTCAAATGTGTTTCTGCCGCTGGTCCCATAGGAATGAATGGGAGAGAAAACTCCCTTCTCCAATTTCTCTGCACAATGAGCTGGAAAGTCACAAACTACACGGATTCTTTTTCTTAGGCAACTGAATGAGTTGCCGCTATTGCCATAGTAGGATTTTTTAATTACTTCAATTACAAAACTTACATTTTAGTCAGAATTCTTTGTTTCACTGTGTGTGGGAAAGGGAACTGGAGTGCCCTGTTTCCCAAAGAAGCTGGAGCTTAGCTTGTTCTTCTACCTTAAGGACTTACTCTTAGAAACAGAAATCAAAGAGTAGAAACAAGAAGGTCTACTTAGGGAACTGTAATTTTCAACATGTTTCTGGCACTCTTACCATAGGAATGAATGGCAGAGGAAAAAACCCTGCTTCAATTTCTGTGGACAATGAGCTCCTAAGATACAAACTTCACGGATGCTTTATCCTAGGAGAATGAATGAGTTGCCACACTTAACATAGTTGTGCTTTGTGAATTACTTCACTTTAAAAGTGACGATCTAGCCAGAGTTCTTTATTTGACTTTATGTGGGAACAGACTTTGGAGTGCCCTGCTTTCAAAAGAAGCTGGAACCTAACATGCACTTCTGCTTTAAGATATCACCCTTGGAAACACAAGTTATGGAGCATAAATAGCAGCTCTGTTTATAGAACTGCTGTCTTCAAATGGGTTTCTGCCTTATTTTCCATACTTAAGAATGAGAGAGCAAACATCCTTTTCCAGTTTCTCTACACAAGGTGCTTCAAAAGCACAAACTTCATGGGTACTTATTCTTAGGAGACTGAATGTGTTGCCACTCTTGCCAAGGGAGGCTTTGTGAATTACTTCATTTGCCAAAGTGATGTTTTAGCCAGGATCCTGTATTTTGCTCTGTGTGGGAATATCCATTGGAATTGCCTTGCTTCCCAATGAAGCTGGAGCTTAGCTGGCTCCTTCGTGTTAAGGACTCACTCTTAGACACACGAATCATGGAATGGAAACTAGCAGCTCTGTTTTAGTTGATACATTGTGTCAACTTGGCTGAATCAGCTCCAGCCGATCTCAGCATGAGGGCTTTTCCCTGCAGGTGGGCAGGGCTGAGGAATTGAGAAAGGCAGGAAGCAGCCCTGACTAGTTTCCTGCCACCCTGCCCCGCTTCCGTGGAAAAGTCTCAGTCTTCGGAACTTGGTGTTCACAGCTGCGCCACTTTGGAGGAGCTCCAATCTTCACTGTGGAGCACTGGTCTTTGCAGTCAGTGCAGAAGGAAAGGAGAGGCTTGATGGATACCTCAGCTTCTGCTCTTCCTCTGCTCTTCATTGTTTTCTGCTGCATGAACTGCTGTCATTTGCCTTGGAGCCAGCGGAGTACGGGCTGAAACCTCCAGTAACTGAGCTAAATAAACCTTTCCTTCCTTCATTTTGAGTGTCAGATATTTATCCCAGCAACGAGTAAAAAGTAACTAAGACATAATTTGTTACCAGAGGAGTGGGGCCGTTGCTGTGGCTATACCTGACAATGTGGATTACAAGCTTTTGGGACTGGCTTATGGGAAGAGTAAGGAAAGGTTCAGAGATGTCGCCTACATGAGAAGCACTGGAACAGCTTTGGCTGTTCTGTATGGGAGATTCTGGTTCGAGCTCAGAAGACCAGAAGGTTGATAGAAAGTTGGCCTGTAAAGACCAGGCTGGGGAGGTTTCTGCTGGGAAGAAGGACAGCACTGGTTGTTGGACTCCAGATCATTTGTGGGTTTTTTTTTTGTCTTTTTTTTTTCGGAACCAGGGATTGAACTCAGGCCCTTGCGCTTGCCAGGGAAGTGCTTATTCCACTGAGCCATCTCCCCAGCCCTCATTTGTGTTTTGACTTGACAGAAAAGTTGTCTGCATTTTGCTCGTGTCCAGAGACTTTGCCTGAGACTGAGTTTAAGCATGGCAGACTGATCAATCTGGCAAAAGATATTTCAAAGCAGCCAAATATTGTGGCAGTGGCATGGTTGTTGTTGGAGGCTTTTAGCCAGATTTATGTTAAGAATGAAGAGCAAAAAGCCCCAAAGGATGATTTAAAATGTTGTGAGTTTGGCCAGAAAGGAAGGTGCCAGGAAAGCTGTGGACTGTGAAGACAAAGCTGAGAGAATCTCCATTGCTAAGAAGGAACAGGAGAGTAGAAAAGATGTCCTGAGGACATCACAGGAGGTGGCAGGTTCTTGTCCTTTTCAGCCTCAGAATCACAAGGGTGAAGAAGTTTTCTTTGAGGAGAAAGCTGCAGAGCCCCATGTTCCAGAATGAAGGCAGCGGCCACACTGGATTCCAGAATGGAGGCAGTGGCCACACCAGATTACAGAATGGCGCCAACATAGAGAATTTGTTCCTCCGAATCAGAGTCAGAATTCTCAGAAATCCAGGTACTCAACTCCTACAGTCAAGAGAGAAGGAAGCTTGCTTACTGCTCCAGCTGGCAGCAGCCCTTGGCATCATTCACGTGGCTCTGGATGTAGACGCATGCAGAATGCAGGCATTCTGAGGTTCAGAAGACTTCCGCCCAGATTTGAGAAGAAAGCCTGGGAGGCCAGGCAATGTGCCCCTGAGAGGACAGTTTGTGAAGCTGTGAATGAGAAGCCTACTCAGTGAAAACCTCAGAAGTTTGAAAAAGCCAGGAATGTGGATGGTCTTAGGAAAGCTGCAAAAAGGAAGCAAAGCAGACCTGAAAGAAAAGCCATAGGAGCTACCCACAGAAGTGCCTTAGGGGAGGAGCCACATAAGGCTTTTGGAGCTCATTACTCATTACAGGGGGCTTTGAATGGTCCACTGGGAACTACAGAACTTAACATTTGCACTTCTGGACTTTGGCCTTGTTTTGGTCCCAATTGTTTGTATCCAGCTGTGTATTTATTTTGAAATGGCAATGTTTATCTTGTGCCTGTGAATATTAGAAGTGTTTAACTTTTCATTTGTAGAGGGGCTCACAGGTAAGAGTTTGCCTTAGATCTTGGAAGCTTGGGACTTGGGCTTTTCAGTGTTGCTGAAACTGGTAGGACATTGGCAACTCTTAGAGATGGACTAAAATGTATTTTGCACTAACAGTTGTGCATGAGTCTTTGGAGGGCCAGGGGTAACATGTCATGGTTCTAATGTAATGCAATGTTCAATTTGTAAAATTTTTAAGCTTGTCTGTGTACCTGGAAATTGGCTTAAAAAAGTATATGCCTAGTTGCCAAGTTGACAAGGGGTGGATTCTGTTAGTTGATATATTGTATCAACTTGGCTGAATCAGCTCTAGAAGATCTCAGCATGGGGGCTTTGCCCTGCAGGTGGGCAGGGCTCAGGAATTGAGAAAGGCAGGAAACCACCCTGCCTGGTTTCCTGCCGCCCTGCCCCGCTTCCGTGGAGAAGTCTCAGTCTTCAGAACTTGGTGTTCACAGCCGCGCCACTTTGGAGGAGCTCTGATCTTCACTGTGGAGCACTGGTCTTTGTAGTCAGTGTAGAAGGAAGAGAGAGGCTTGATGGTTGCCGCAGCTGCTGGTCCTCCTCTGCTCTTCATTGTTTTCTGCAGCATGAACTGCTGTCGTTTGCCTTGGAGCCAGCGGAGTATGGACTGAACCCTCCAGTAACTGTGAGCTAAATAAACCTTTCCTTCCTTCATTTTGAGTGTTGGGTATTTCTCCCAGCAATGAGTAAAAAGTAACTAAGACAAGCTCTACTTAGGGAACTGGATCTTGAACATGTTTCTACCTCTGTTCTCATAGGAATGAATGGGAGAGAAAACACCCCTTTCCAGTTTCTCTGCACAACAAGCTCTAAAGTTACTAACTTCACAGATGCTTTTTCTTAGGAGACAGAATGAGTTGTCATTATTGGCATGGTGGGGCTTCATGAATTACTTTGCTTACCAAAGTTACATTTCAGCCAAAATTCTGTGTTTTGCTGTATGCAGTTACAGGCATTATACTGCCCTGCTTCTCAAAGATGCTAGAGCTTTTCTGGCTCTTCTGCATTAAGAACTCACTCTTAGAAACACAAATCATGGAGCAGAAGCAAGCAACCCTAGTTAGGGAACTGCAGTCTTCAAACATGTTTATACCTCTGTTCCCATAGGAATACATGGGAGAGAAAATGCCTTCTCCAGTTTCTCTGCACAGTCAGTTGGAAAGTGACAAACTTCACAGATGCTTTTTCTTAGGGAACTGACTGAGTTGCCACTCAACATATTGGGGCTTTCTGAAATACTTTGCTTATCAATGTGAAGATTATGTTAGAGTTCTGTGTTTTGCTGTATGCAGGAATATTCATTGGATTAACCTGCTTGCCCAAGAATCTGGAGCTTAGCTGGCTCTTCTGCTTTAAGAACTCACTCTTAGAAACATAAATCATGGAGCAGGAAGAAGCAAATTTTCTTAGGGAACTGGAGGCTTCCTACATGTTTCTGCCTCCGTTCCTATAGGAATAAATAGGAGAGAAAACTTCCTTCTCTGGTTTCTCTACATATTAAGATGTAAAGTCATAGACTTCAAAGATGGTTTTTCTAAGGAGACTGAATGAATTACCACTCTTGGCATATTGTAGCTTTGTGAATTACATCGCTTACCAAGGTGATGTTTTAGCCAGAGTTCTGTGTTTATCTGTATTCGGGAACAGGCATTGGAATGATCTTCCCAAAGAAACTGGAGCTTATCTGGAACTTTACCACTCAGAGCATGCTCTTAGAAACACAAAACATGGAGCAGAAACAATCAGGAAAACTGGATGCTTAGAAAGTGTCAACTGCTTGGTTCCCATAGAAATGTATTGAAGAGAAAATATTGTTCTCCAGTTCCTCTGCACAATGTGTAGGAAAATCACCAACTGCACAGATGCTTTCTCTTAGGGGACTGAATCTGTTACCACTCTTGGCTTACTGGGGCTTTGCGAATTACTTAGGTTAACCAAGTTACATTTTAGACAGAGTTCTGTGTTTCCCTGTATGCGGGAACAGGCATTGGAGTTCCATGCTTCCCAAAGAGGCTAGAGATTAGCTCGCTCTTTTCCATGGAGAACTCACTCTTAGAAACACAAATCATGGAGCATAAACAAGCAGCTCTACCAGGAAAAAATGGATGCTTAGAACATGTTACCAGCTCGGTTCCCAAAAGAGTGAATGTTAGAGAAAACATCCTTCAACAGATCCTATACAAAATGAGCTGGAAAATCAACACCTTCACGCATGCTTTCTCTTAGGAGCCTGAAGAAGAAGCCACTTTTTCCTTGTGGCTTTGTGAATTAATTCGCTTTTGAAAGTGCAGTTTAGACATGAGTTCTGTGTTTCCAGGTATGAGGAACACGTTTTGGAGTGCCCTGCTTCACAATGAAGTTGAATCATAACTTGCTCTTCTCCATTAAGAACTGATGCTTAGAAACACAAATCATGGGGCAGAACCAATCAGGTCTACTAGGAAAACTGGGTGCTTAAAATATGATAAGATCTCGGTTCCAATAGGAATGAATGGGAGAGAAAACACCTTTTTCTACTTCCTCTGCACAATGAGCTGAAAATTCACTAACCTCACAGGTGTCTTCTCTTAGGAGACAGAATGTGTTGCCACACTTGGCATAGTGAGGCTTGCGAATTACTTCAGTTACCAAAGTCTCATTTTACACTGAATTTTGCTTCTCAGTGTATGAATTAACAGAAATTGGGAGTATGTTTTTACAAAGAAACAAAAGAATTCACTCTTAGAAAGAGTAAGTTCTCCACTCTTAGAAACACAAATCATTGGGCATAGACAATCAGGAAACCTGGAGGTTTAGATCTTGTTATCAGCTCGTTTTCTGGAGGAGTGAATGGGACAGAAAACATCCTTCTCCAGCGCCTCTGCACAACAAGCTGGAAAGTCACCAACATCATAGATGCTTTCCCTTAAGAGACTGAATGAGTTACCACACTTGGAATAGTGGGGCTTTGAGAATTACTCCGGTTATCAAAGTGATATTTTAGCCAGAGTTCTGTGTTTCTTTTATGCGGATACAGGCACTGGAGTGCCCTGCTTCCCAAAGAAGCTGGAGCTTAGCTGGCTGTTCTCGTTCAGAACACACTCTTAGAAACAAAAATCATGGAGCAGAAACTATCAGCAATTCTTCGAAAGCTATATGCTTGGAATGTGTTACCACATCAGTTCTCACAGGAATTAATGTGAGAGAAATCATCCTTCTCTACTGCCTCTGCGCAATGAGCTGTAAAGACCACAACTTCAAGGACACTTGCTTCAAGGAGACTGAATGAGTTGCCACTCTTAGCATAATAGGGATTGCGATTTACTTTGGTAACCAAGGTATCATTTTAGCCAGAGTTGTGTGTTTCACCTTATGCGGGTACAGCCATTGAAATGCCCTGCTTCCCAAAGAAGCTGGAGCTCAGCTAGCACTTCTCTGTTATGAACTCCTTCTTAGAAACTCAAATGATGAAGCAGAAACATTCAGCTTTAGTACAAATCCACTGTGCTTAGAAAGTGTTACCAGATCAGTTCTGATGAGAATGAATGGAAGAGAAATCATACTTCTCCTGAGAAAATCGCACTTCCTGTGCACAACGAGCAGGAAAGTAACATGTCACAGATCCTTTCTCTTAGTAGACTGAATGAGTTACCACGCTTGACATAGTGTGAATTTGTGACGTTTGCGCCAAAGTCAGTATTTCACTGTATGTGGGAAAAGGCATTAGAGTGCCCTGATTCTCAAAGAATATGAAACATTGCTGGCTCTTCTCCATTAAGAACTCACTCATAGAAACACAATTCATTTAGCAGAAACAATCAGGAAGTGTGTATGCTGAGAATGTCTTACCAACTCATCCCTTAGGAACTAAGGGGAGAGAAAACATCCTTCTCCAGTACTCTGCACAATGAGATGGAAAGTCATCAACATCACAGATGTTTTCTCTTAGGAAAATGAATGAGTTGCCTCTCTTGGCAGGGGTCGGCTTGCGAATTACTTCGTTTAGGAAAGAGACATTTTAGCCAGACTTCTGTGTTATGCTCTATGTGGGAACAGACATTGGAGTGCTGGGCTTCCCAAAGAAGTGGGAGCTTAGCTGGATCTTCTCCTTTAAGAACTCACTCTTGAAAACACAAACCATGGAGCAGAAGTAATCATCTCGATCAGGATACCTGGATGTTAGAACATGTTGGCAGCTCAGTTCCCATAGGAATAAATCGAAGATAAAAGACATTCTTGTCCAGTTCCTCTGCACATGAGTTGGAAAGTCACCAAGTTGAGGCATGCTTTCTCTTAGGAGACTGTTTCCACTCTTGGCATAGTTGGGCTTTGAGAATTACAGCATTTACCAAAGTGAAGTTTTAATGGACATTCTGTTCTTTGCTCTATGTGTGAATAAGCTTAGGTATTCCCTGCTAAGCAAAGCAGCTGGACCTTCAATGACTCTTCTCCATTATGATCTCACACCTAGAATCCAAATAATCAGGGATAGGGTTAGGATTAGGGTTAGTGGTATTGTATTCTGTGTAGGGATCAGTAAGCATGTATGCTGAGAACTTGTTACCAACACTTTTCCTTTAGGAAAAAAAGGGAGAGAAAAATCCTTCTGCATTAGTCTGCACAATGAACTGGAAAGTCACCAACTTCACCAAGGCTTTCACTTAGGAGAATGAATGAGTTTTCTCTCTTGGCATGGTTCGGCTTGCGAATTACTTTGTTTAGGAAAGACACATTTAGGGTTAAATAGAGTTAGAGTTAGGATTAGGGTTAGGATCAGGCTATAGGGGTTATCATTAGGGTTAGCATTAAGGTTAGAAATAGAAAATATTAGGGTTAATGTTTAGATTAAGGGTTAGCATAGGGGTAGATATGAGAAGGGTGAGGCTTATGGGCTAGAGTGAGTGTTATGTTTACTGCAGGGTTTTAGGGTGAGGGTTAGGTTTAAGGAGAGAATAGGGTTAGGGATATGGTTAAGTGCAATTAAGGGTAGCATATAGGGTTAGGATAGAGGTAGGTTAAGATAAGTAGTCTTTAGAGTTAGGTTTAGGTTTAGGGTTAGGGTTTGTATAGTTTCGGGTTAGGGTTAGTGTAAGGGTTAGTGTTAGTGTTAAGATTAGCGCTAAGGGTTAAGGTTAGTGTAAGGGTTAGTGTAAGTGTTAAGATTAGCGCTAAGGGTTAAGGTTAGTGTGAAAATAGAGTTATGGTTAGGTTAGGGTTAGAATTGGGTTAGAGTTAGGTTTAGTATTAGGGTTAGGATACAGTTAATGCTAGCCTTAGGGTTAGGATATAGGGTTATTGTTAGGGTTCAGCTTAGGTTGAGGTTAGAGTTAAGTTTAATATTCATGTTAAGGTTAGGATTCCTCTTTGGGTTAGTGTTATTGTTAAATTTAGTGTTAATGTTAGGGTTAGGGTAAGGTTTCTGATAGAGTTTGCGTTAGGGTTACTGTTAAGGGTAGTTTTAGTTTTAGGGTTAGAGTTAGGGATAGGCTTAGAATAGGGTTATGGTAAGGGATAAGGTTTGGGTTAGGATAGACTTAGGGTTAAGTTTAGTGTTTTTGTTAGTGTTAGAGTTAGGGTTAGATATAGGATTTTGAAAGGGTGATGAGTACTGTTAAGATTAGGATCAGTATTTAGGTTTAGTTTTATGGTTAGTGTTATGATAGGATTAAGGTTAGGGTTACGATTACGAACTAGGGTTAGAGTTAGTTTTAGGGTCAGGTTTAGGATATACGTAGGGATAGAGGTTGGGTTAGCATCGGGGTTAGGTTTAGGTTTTGATTTCGGGTTAGATTTGAGGTTAGGTTTAGGGTTTGGATTTGACTAGATTTGGGGTTAATGTTCAAGTTAGGTTTAGAGGTAAGGTTAAGGCTATGGGAAGGGTTAGAATACATTTAGAGTAAGAGTTTTGTTTGGTTACAATAGAATTAGATTTATGGTTATGGTTAAGGACAGGGCTGTGACAGTTTTAAGATCGTGTTAGTGCCAGTGTTAGGGTTAAGATTAGTGTTTAGGACTACGGTTAGGATTGGGGTCAGGGTTAGCATAGAATTAGGGTTTGAGTTAGGGTTAAGGTTAAGGTTATGAAAGTGTTAGGGTTACGTTTATGTTTAGTATTAATGGTTAGGGTTAGACTTAGGCTTAGGCTTAGGTTAGAGTTAGGTCTAGAATTAATGTTAATGGTAGGATTTTGGTTTAGGGTTCGGGTTCCTGTTAGTTTTATGGTTAAGGTTAGGGTTAGGCTTAGGGTTTGTGAAGGGATGGATTTAGGTTTCAGGGTAGTGTTAGTGTTAGTGTTAGTGTTAGTGTTAGTGTTAATATTAGGGTAAGAGTTAATGTTCAGTGTTATGGTAAGTGTTAGATTCAGGATAGAGTTAGAGTTAGGGTGAGAGTTGGGGTTGGATAGATTTAGGGATAGGTTTTGGGTTATAGTTAGGAATTAGGGTTAAGGTACAGTCATGGTTGGGATTATCTTTAGTATAGTGTTAGGTTTAGAGTTAGTTTAAGGGTTAGGCTTAGGATAGGATTAATGTTAAGGTTAGGGTTAGGACAGAGTTATGGTTATATGTATGGTTAGGTTAGGGTTAGAGTTAGGTTTAGGATACAGTTAGGGTTAGGATAGAGTGAGCGTTAGACATACTTTCAGGTTTGGAAACAGTTAGGGGTAAGGTTGTTGTTTGGGTTAGTGTTTAGGTTTAGGGTTAGGATTTGGGTTAGAATAGAGTTAGGGTTAGAATAGACTTAGGGTTATTTTTATTATAGTGTGGTTATTGCAAGGGTTAGAGTTAAAATTGGGATCATGTTACGGTTAGTATTAGTGTTAGTATTAGGGCTACAGTCAGTGTTAGTGATTGGGTTACGATATGATTATGGTTAAGTTTATAATTAGGATTTAGGTTTAGAGTTAGTGTTGAGGTCAGTTAGGGATAGGGTTTGTGTTATGATTAGGGTTGCTTTAGATTTTGGATTAAGGTTAGGTTTAGGTCATATTAGGTTTTGGATTTGTCTATACTGAGGTTTAAGTGTAGAGTTAGGTTTACTGGTAGGGTTAAGTTTAGGGGTTGTGTTAGGATAGAATTAGGGATAGTGTTTGATTTGGTTAGGTTAGCATTAGCTTTACAGTAATGGTTACTGTTAGGGTGAGTGTAAGTTTTAAGATAGGGCTAGTGTTAGAGATAGGGTTAGGGCTGGATATATTTAATTTTAGAGTTAAGGTTGATGTTAGTGTTAGGGTTACAGGTGGGGATATGTTTAGGTTTGTGTTAGGGTTAGGGTTAGGATTAGGGTTTGTGTTAGGGTAAGATTCAGGATAGATTTAAGGCTGGAGTTTGGGTTATGGTCAGGACTTAGGGTTAAGATTAGGGTTTGGTTTATGATAGGGTTTGGGTTATGCTTAGGGTTAGCATTAGGATTTAGCATTAGTTTTAGAGTAAGCTTTACGGTTAAGGAAATTGTAGGACTAGGGTTTGGGTTTTTGTTAGGATTTTGGAGCAGGGTTACGGTTAGGATTAGAATTATTTTTAAAATAGTGTTAGTGTTAGTGTTAGGTTCAGTGCTAGGTTCAGTTTAGGTTTAGTGCTTGCTTTAGGCTTAGAGTTATAATTAGCATATCGTTACAGTTAAGGGTACTTTTACGGTCAGGGTTAGGATACAATTGGGGTTAGGGTTGGGTTTATGGATAGTGTTAGGATTCTTGTTAATGTCAGGATAAATTTAGGTTTAAGTTTAGGAATATGACAGGGTTATATTTTAGTTTAGGTTTAGTGTTAGGGAAGTGGTTATGTTAGAGTTAGGGTTAGGGTGAGTGTTGAGGTTAGGATTGAGGGTTAGGTCTAGGATTAAGGTTTGTGTCTTGATTAGTGTGAGGGTTGAAATAGAAATAACATTATGGTTTGAATGTGTTACAACTTCAGTTAAGACTGAGATGAATGGGAGAGAAAATATCTTTCTCCCGTTCCACTGAGCAATGTTCTGGAAAGTCGCAAACTTCACCAATAGTTTTCCTTATGAGACTGAATGAGTTTCCACTCTTGACATAGTGGCTCTTTACGTTGTACTTTTGTTGCCAAAGTGATGTTTTAGTCTGATTTCTGTGTTTCACTGTATGCAGGAGCTGGCATTGGTGTACTCTGCTTCCCAAAAGAAGCTGGAGCTTAGCTGGCTCTTTCTGTTAGGACCTCACACATAGAACCACAAGTCATGGAGCATAAACAATCAGCTCTACCAGGAAATCTGGACTTTTAGAACGTGTTACCAGCTCAGTTTCCATTATTATGAATGTAAGAGAAAACATCGTTCTCTACTTCTTTTGCACAGCGAGCTGGACAGTAACCAACTTCACAGATGTTTTCTCTTAGGAGACTGAGTCTCCACTCTTATCATAGTGCAGTTTTGTGAATTACTTCTCTTACCAAAATGAGGTTTTGGTGGGAGTTCTGTGCTTTGCTGTGTGTGTGTGAACCGGCTTTGGGGTACCTTGCTACTCAAATCAGCTGGACCTTAAAAGGCACTTCTCTGTTATTACATCTCTCTTAGAATCCAAATAAGCAGGGATAGGTTAGTATTAGGGTTAAGGGTATTGTGCTCAGGGTGTGGGTTAGGGTAATTCAGGATTATGGTTAGAGTTAAGGTTAGGGTGAGGGTATAGAAGTTATCGTTAGAGTTACTATTAAGATTAGGGATAGAAAGTGTTATTGTTAATGTTTAGTTTTCGGGTTAGCATAGGGGTAGATATAAGAATGGTTAGGGTTAGTGGCTAGAGTTACTGTAAAGATTTAGGAACAGGGTTAGTGTTAGTGTTAGTTTAGGGTTAGGGTTATGGTTAGGTTTAGGGTTAGTCTTTAGGTTTAGTGTTAGTGTTAGGGTTAGTGTTTGGATAGTGTTAGGGTTATGGTAAGAGTTAGTGTTAAGATTAGTATTAAGGGTTTGGTTAGTGTTAGTGTTAGTGTGAGTACTAGGGTTAGGGTTTGGGTTATGTTAAGGTTATGGTTAGGGTTGGGGTTAGGGTCAGGATCTAGTATTAGTGTTAGCCTTATGGTTATGATAGGATTAGGGTTAGCGTTAGGATTAGTGTTAAGATCAGGTTTAATATAGAACTGGGATAGGATTTTAGGTAGGATTAGGGTTAGGGTTAGGATAGAGTTATTTTTAGGGTTAGGGTTAGGATACAGTTATAGTTATGGGTTTAGGGTTAGTGTTAGGTTTAGGAGAGAGATATGGTTAGGGTTATGGTTAGAGGAAGCATTAAACTTAGGTTTTTGGTTCGGAAATAGGGTTACAGTTAGGCTTAGGGTTAGTTTTTAGGGTTAGAGTTAGTATTAGGTTCCTGATATTGTTAGGGTTATGATAGATTCAGGGTTAGGATTATTAAATAGTTGAGGTTACTTTTAGGGTTAGGTTAGGGTTAGGGCTAGTGTTAGTTTTAGGTTTTGGGTTTGCCTAGATTTAGGTGTTAGGGATGGTTTTACAGTGTGAGGTAGTGTTAGGATAGAATTAGGGTTAGGGTTTCATTTGTTTAGGATAGAGTTAGCTTTATGGTATGGTTAAGTTTAATGTTTTCCTTTGTTTTAAGATAGATTTAGTGTTACTGTTAGGATAGAGTTAGGGTTAATGTTAGTGTTAGTGTTAGTATTAGTGTTAGTATTAGTGTTAGTGTTAGCGTTAAGATTAGTGTTTAATGTTAGGGTTAGGATTGGGGTCATGGTTAGGACAGAGTTAGGGTTAATCTTACAGTAAATATTAGCAAAGGGATAGGGTTACAGTTAAGGTTGGGGTTAGGATTTAGGTTTAGTGTTAGGTTTATGGATAGGGTTAGGGATAGGTTTAGGATAGGGTTAGGGTTGCGTTTAGGGTTAAGATTTAGGGTTATGGTTTGGTTTACACTCAGGGTTAGATTAGAGTTAGGGTTAGGCTTAGTGTTAAGGTGAGGATTTAAGTTCAGAGTTAGAGTTACTGTCAGGTTTATTGTTAGGGTTAGGATAGGGATAGGGTTTGGGTTTTGGATAGAATTAGGGTTTGTGTTAGGGTTTGTTGTAGTGTTAGGATTAGGATTAGAGTTATAGTTTAGAGTTATGTTCATTTCAGGATTGATTTAGGGTTAATGTTAGGGTTAGGACAAAGTTTCACTTAGGGACACTATTATGGTTAGTGTTAGGTTTAGGTTTCAACATAGAGTTAGGGTTGGGGTTAGGGTTAGGGTAAGCTTTAGAGTTAGGTTTTGGGTCAGATTCAGTTAGTGTTAATGTTAGGTTTAAGGTTATTGTTCAGTTTTGGGATTAGGGTTAAGTTCAGGATACAGTTAGGGTTAGGATAGAGTTAGGGTAGCGGTATGAAAGAGTCAGTGGTAACTTTAGGGTTATGGTTAGGGTTAGGATTGAGGTAGGCTTAGGGTTAGTATTAATTTAGATTTAGGGTTACCGTTAGGGTTAAGGTTAAAGTTATCATAGGGTTAGGGTTACATTTAGGATAGAGTTAGGGCTAGTTTTGGTGTTAGGGTTAGAATTAAAGTTAATTTTATTGTTGGGTTTAGGATAGTTTTAGGGCTACAGTTTGGGACTGACTTAGAATTTGCGCTTAAGTTTAGGCTTAGGTTTATGATATATTTAGGGTTATGCTTTGGGTTAGGTTTAGGATTGCACATTAGGGTTAGAGTAAAGGTTAGGTTTATTTATTTTTTTTAAATTTTTTTATTTATTTGAGAGAGAGAGAGAGAGAGAGAGAGAGAGAGAGAGAGTGGTGTGTGTGTGTGTGTGGCCAGCTCAGCCCACCAGGGGGCGGCCCTGTCTGGCATGTGGTGCTGGGGGATTGAACCGTGGTCCCTGATGCTTTGCTAAGCTTGTTCTAAGTAGGTGCTTTAGACCACTGAGCCATCTCTCCAGCCCAAGGTTAGGTTTAGGATAGTGTTAGGGCAAGGTTTTGGGTTAGGGGTAGGATTTAGAGTTAGTGTTAGTGTTAATGTTAGGTTTATTTTTATAACAGTGCTAGGGATAGAGGTAAGTTTAGCACTAGGACTAGTTTAGGGTTAGAGTTAGAGTTAGGTTTACAGTCAGCATAGAGTTGCAGTTAGGTGTACAGTTAGAGTTAAGTTTAGTGTCAAGGTTTGTATAGAGTTACTGTTAGGTTTAGTTTTAGGTTAGTGTTAGGTTTCGAATTAGGGTCAAGAGTTAGGGTTAAGTTTTGTGTTAGGATAGTGTTATGGTTAGCATTAGAGTTAAGATTAGGATTAGTTAAGGTTAGTGTTAAGCTTCTGTTATGATTAGAGTTAATATTTGTGTTAGTGTGAGGGTTAGAAGAGAATTAGGGCTACCATTTGAATGTGTTACCACCTGATTTAAGGTAGAAATGAATGGGAGGGAAAACATCTTTCTCCAGTTCCTCTGCGCATCGTGCTGTAAATTAACAAACTTCTCCAATGATTTTTCTTAGGAGAATGAATGATTTGTCATTCTTGGCATAGTGTCTCTTTGTGAATTGCTTTGGTTACCAAAGTGACATTTTAGCTAGAGTTTTGGGTTTTGCTGTATGCAGAAACAGGCATGGTTTTCAGGTTTTTTTGTGATTTTTGTTTTTGGTGGATATGGGGATTGAACTCAGATCATTGCACTTGCCAGGTAAGCCCTTATTCTACTGAGCTGACTCCCAAGCACTGGGAACAGGCATTTGTCAGCCCTGCTTCCAAAATATGCTTGAGCTTACCTGGCTTTTCTCTGTTAAGAACTCACACATAGAAACATAAATCATTGAGCAGAAAAAAACCAGCTCTACCAGGAAACTTGGATGTTCAGATCATGTTACCAGCTTGGCACCCACAGAAATGATTGAGAGGATTTAGTGTCAGTGTTAGGTTTACAGTTAGGGTTAGGGATAAGACAATGGTAGAGTTAGGGTTATGGTTAGGGTTAGGATTCAGGGTTAGGGTTAGGGTTTTGGATAGGGTTAGAATAGAGTTAGGGTTAGGGTTAAGGTTAGGATTTACATTTAGGGTTAGTGTGACTGTTAGTTTTACTGTTTTGGTTAGGATAGGGTTAGGGTTAGGGATATGGTTTGGGTTTGGATAGTTAGCTTTCAGTTTAGTGTTAGGATTATCATTGGTTTGAGGATTAGGTTTAGGGTTAATATTTAGGGTTATGGTAAGGGTTAAGTTTAGGATGGAGTTTGGGATAGGTTTTGCTTTATAGTTAGAATTTTGGGCTAGGGTCATGGTTAGTTTTGAGATTACTTTTAACATAGTGTTAGATTTTGTGTTATTTTTGTGTTACAGTTAGAATAAAGTTAGTGTTAGGGTAGGGCTTGGACAGAGTTATGGTTCAGTGTACAGTTAGGGCTAAGGTTAGAGTTAGGTTTAGGATATAGTTAGATTTATCATTAGGGTTAGGTAAGCGTTAGAGTTAGGTTTTGGGTTTGGATACAGTTAGGGTTAAGGTTAGGGTTTGGGTTTAGGCTTATAGTTAGGATTAGGGTCAAGATAGAGTTAGGGTTAGTATAGAGTTAGGGTTAGGGTTATGATATGTTTGGAGCAGCGTTAACATTAATTTTAGTGTTAGGATTGAGTTAGTGCTAGTACTAGTGTTAATGTTAGGTTTACATTTACAGTTAGGGTTAGTGTAAGGATTAGGGTTAGGGTCAGGGTAGAGTTAGGGCTAAGTGTTGGGTTAGGTTTAGGTTTGAGGTCATGTTTAGGAATTCAGTTATGATAGTGTTAAGGTTATGGTTAGGATTGGGGTTAGGATTTAGCATTAGGGATAGAATAAATGTTAGGATTAGGATAAAGTTATGCCAATGGTTAGGGTTAGGCTCAGAGTAAGCATAGAATTAATGTTAGTTTCAGGTTATGTTTAGGGTTATGGTAAGGATAGTGTTAGGTTTAGGGTTAGGGCTACATTTAGGGTTATGGTTAGTGTTAGGATTTGGTTTAGGGTCATGATAGAGGTAGGTTTAACGTTAGAGTTATGATAAGGTTAGGGTTATTGTTAGAGTTCGAATTATGATTTGGTATTAGATAGAAAAGTTTAGGGTTAGGATAGAGTTAGAGTTAGGTTTAGGTTTAAGGTTTGCATTTGGCTAGATTTAGAGTTAAGTTTAGAGTTAGGGGTAAGGTTAGCATTACAGTTAGAGGTAGGATTAGGATGCAAATAGGGTTAAGGTTTGGTTTGGTTAGGATACAGTTATCCAGTTATCTTTCTTTATGGTTATGTTTAAGGTTATGGTTAGCATTAGTTTTAAGATAGAATTAGTGTTAGTGTCAGTGTTGAGGTTAGTGTAGTGTTAGGCTTAGGTTTATGATTAGTGTTAGTGTTAAGAATAAGATTAGTGTTTATGGTTATGGTTAGGATTGGGGTCAGTGTTAGGACAGAGTTAGGTTTAGGGTTATGGTTAGCATAGATTTAGGTATAGATTTTGGTTATGGTTAGGAGTTTTGGTTAAGGTTAGAGTTATGATTGAGGTTATTTTTAGTATAGTGTTTGGTTTAATGTTAGTAATAGGGTTTTGATTGTGATAGGGTTAGTGTTAGGATAGAATTACGGTTAGGCTTACCTTTAGCCTTAGGGTTAGTGTTAGGTTTAGGGTAGATTTAGGTTTAGGGTTGCGGTTACTGTTAGAGTTAGGGTTCGGACTGAGTTAAGGTTAAAGTAAATATTGGTGTTAGTGTTACTGTTATGGTGAGGGTCAGGATTAGTGTTTGGGTTAGTTTTACACTTAGAATTAGATTTAGGGGTAGTGTTAGAATAGGGTTAGGATACAGTTATTGCTAGTGGTTTGTGTTAGGGTTAGGATTTAGGGTTAAGATTAGGGTTAGGTTTATGATAGGGTTAGGGTTATGCTTAGGGTTAGGATTAGGATTTAGCATTAGGGTTAGATTAAGGGTTAGGGTTAGGATTAATGTTAGGGTTAATTTTAGAATTGTATTAGGGTTAGTGGTAGGTTTAGGGTTAGTGTTAGATTACGGTTCCTGTTAGGTTTAGATTTAGCATAGAGTTATGGTAAGTAGTATTGTTACATTTAGTTTTAGGGTCAGCATTAGGATAGAGTTAGAATTATTTTTAGGATTAGTGTTAGGATTTGAATTAGGGTCAGGACAAATTTAGGGTTAAAGTTAGTGTTATGATAGGGTTAGGCTTAGGGTTATTGTAAGTGTTAGGCTTAGGGTTAGGATAGAGTTAGGATTACCTTAAGTGTTAGAATAGGGTTAGAGGTAGGATTATGGTTTGGGTTAGGATACAGTGAGTTATACAGTTAGGTTTAGGATTTAAGGTTAGGTTTAGGATTTAGCTAAGGGTTAGGTTTGAGCTAGCATTAGGGTTGGTGTTAAGGTTAGGATTCACTTTTAGTGTTAGTGTCATTGTTAGTGTTTGTGTTAGTGTTATATTTAGGTTTATGATACTGTTAAGATTAGAGTTAATGTTAAAGGTGGGGTTAGTTTTTGGGTTAGAATAGGGTTAGTGTTTGGGTTTTGGTTAGGGTTTGGATATAGTTAGTATTAGGGTTAGAGTTAGTGTTAAGTTTAGTGTTTAGGGTTAAGTTTAGTGTTAGGGTTAGGGTGAGAATATAGTTAGGGTTAGTGTTAGTGCTAGTGTTAAAAACCAATTTATGGGCCGGGGAGATGGCTCAGTAGAATAAGTGCTTGCCTGGCAAGCCCAAGTGTCTGAGTTCAATCCCCGGTTCTGAAAAAAAAAAACAATTTATGTTAGGGTTTGCATTAGGTCTAGGGTTAGAATTAGGGTTACAGTTGGGGTTAGTATATAATTAGAGGTAGGGCTTGGGTTAGGGTTAGGATTTAGGGTTAAGTTTAGGGTTAGGTTTATGATAAAGTTACTGTTATGCTTACGGTTGGATTAGGAATTAGCAATAGGTTTAGAGTAAGTGTTAGTTTTAGGATAGTGTTAGGGTTAGGGTTAGGTAAGGGTAAGGATTTAGAGTTAAGGTTAGGGTTAGGGTTATGATAGGTTTATGGTTATGCTTAGGTTTAGGATTAGGATTTAGCATTAGTGTTAGTGTAACGGTTTGGGTTAGGATAGTTAGGGCTAGGGTTTTCTTTAGGGTTACAATTTAGGGTTAGGTGTAGGGTTAGTGTTAGGTTTATTTTTAGAATATTGTTTTTCTTAGTGGTAGGTTCATTGCTAGGGCTAGTTTAGGGTTTGGTTATTGTTAGGTTTAAGGTTAGAGTTATCATAGAGTTTCGATTAGGGGTATGATTATGGTTAAGTTTAGTGTTATGGCTAGGATTAGGGTTAGGTTTTGCTTTAGTGTTAGTGTTAGGGTTAGTGTTTGGATTTGGCTAGATTTAGGGATAAGGTTAGAGTCAGGGTTAGGGTAGAGTTACGTTTAGAGGTAGAGTTAGGATAGTATTAGGGTTAGGTTTTGGTTTGGTTACCATACTGTTAGCTTTATGGTTATGGTTATTTTAGGTTAACCATTAGTTTTAATACACAGTTAGTGATATGGTTACAGTTAGGGTTAGGATAGAGTAGAGGTTAGGGTTAGGGTTAGTGATAGTGTTAGGGTTAGGGTTAAGATTGGTGTTTAGGGCTACAGTTAGGATTGTGGTCATGGTTAGGCACAGTTATGGTTAGGATTAGGAAAGGGTAAGGGTTAGCATTGATGAAAGTATTTAGGGTTAGTTTTAGGGTTAGGGTTAGGGTTAAGTGTTGTACCCTGTCAAAATTGACCCCATTTTGTTGCCTTTCTAACCTCGCCGAGTTCCTGTTCTGTATGTGCCAACCCCCACCAATTCCTCACCCCTGTGACTCAAGTCTTATGATATCTGTTCCCCAAACCTTATCTCAATGAACTATTCCTCCCAATTCTTCATCCCTGTGACTCAAGTGATATATCTGTTCCCCAAACCTTATCTCAATGAACTATTCCTCTCAATTCCTCATCCCTGTGACTATTCCTCTCCACCCCTTCCCTGTTTTTGTGGTTTTCAAGCTTAAATACCGATTCTTGTCAATGCTCTGTGCGCACTTAGGCACTTTGTGCCGGTTGTTGCTGCTGGGCACCAGCTAAAATAAAGTGCTTTTTTTAACTTTTGGACTTGCCTCGTTGTCATCTGATTTTTGAGCTACAACATTTGAGGGCTCGTCTGGGATCCCTATAGGCCTCTTTGAGTGGTAAGTAAATTTCAACCTAAATTTTGTTATGCCGGCTTAATCCCAAATGTGAATTATTGGTTTTGGTTTGGCTTTACTGATTTAAAAAAAAAAAAAAAAAAAAAACTACGGTCACTGTGTCAACCTCTCCTTTCACTTTGCCTCTTTGCTTTTGTTCTGTTTTCTTGATTTCTTAATGGTTTCTTGGTGATTTCTTGATGGTTTCATAGTGAGTACTCAAATTGGTTTTGGTTGTGGTGTTGACTCGCAGACTCTGGTCTCTGAGTCCTTGGAGTGAGATGCCCTCCAAGTCAGATTTTGGGAGATCTCAATTGGAGGCGAATGGACCTAGGTGTCCCTTTCGCCGCAGAGCTCTGTTTTCAGTGAGGCAAATGGACCTAGGTGTCCCTTTTGCCAATTGGATGCCTTTAGAGATTATGGACTTCGGTCATGTGTAGAGGTTTCTGTGACCTCCGGGGTCTCTTTAGGTGAGGTTCTTCTGCCCCTACCCCCTATCCTTACAGATTCTAACTGTAGGGGGCTAACAGCATGTGTGCGACCTCTTCTTTTATCTCTTTGAGATTTATGCCTCCCCTACCCCTACAGATCTGACTGTAGGGGGCTAGCAACATCAGCTCGACCCTCTCCCTCTCTCTAATTTCATGCAGACTAATTCCTCTTGTATGAAAGATTTCTTTGATACCCCTACCCTTACCAAGTCCCCCGGTAGATTTAATCTAATTGGGGCATACACTTTACTTTCATACAGGATTTATTTAGGCCCATTGGACTAGTCTGCCTCTTGTGTGAAGTGAATTATTTCCACCTTTACCAAGTCCCCCAGGAGATTTAATTTAATTAGGGACATGCACTTTCATACAGGATTTATTTGGGCCCAATTGGAACCATCTAGATAAGTCTAGGTATGTTGTCTGTCTGTTGTCTGTCAGTCTGTACTAGCTAATTTCTTTTTCTTTCTTTGGTTTTGTTTGGTCTATTTGTGTACATCATGGGTCAAATACCGTCCAACCCTTCAACTCCTCTGTTCTTTGTCCTTGACCACTTTTCTCTTTTTAAGGAACAAGCCAAAGGATATGGAGACCCTGTCTATCCGAAAAGGCTCCCATTGGTGGAGGGGATGCCTTCCAATTTGTTTTCTCTTTGAGATTTGGTTTGGACTAGTCTGTTTTCTCTTTGAGATTTGGTTTGGCCTAGTCTGCTTTCTCTTTGAGATTTGGTTTGGAGTAGTTTGTTTTTGGTTTAGTTTGGTTTATTTGTGTTTGTCTGTCTTTCTTTGTCCCTCCCCGACCATCATGGGACAAATGTCTTCTGTGTCATCAACACTCCCCTAACCCTACAGATTCTAACTGTGGGGGGCTAGCAGCTTGTGCTCGACCTCTCATTTCACATCTCCCCTTGAGATTCTCCATGGGCTAGTCAGCTTTTTATGTTAACTATTTTCCTCCCTCTTGCATAGAGCTAAATCCTGATTGTGGGGTATCTGTTCTCTATACATTGGGCGCCTGTGAATTTTTTGGTATTGTTTGGTCTATTTATGTATGTCTATGTTTTGTCTGTTACAAATGTTTTAAAGATTTCAGAAAACAAGCAAAAGGGATTCAGAGAACCTATGTTCCTGGCAAATTGCAGGCTTTTTATAAACATAAATGGCCCTTCTTTAATATCTCTTTGCCTCCCTAGGGCAATTTTGTTTTCTTGAGAGCTCAAGTCTTCGCCGTGTCATTCTTTGACCCGCCTGTCCATCCAGATCAGATCATCTACATATAAGTCTGGATTGACCTCATCCAGGATCCACCCACCTGCACCCTCTCAGGATCCCCCTCCTAGCTCCCTGAAGGACTCTGAGTGGACATCCTCCACAGTCCATTGCTAACCTCTGACATGACTCAAGGTTTGCTGTTCTAAACACCATTCCCAGACACAACTTGCTAATTCCACCAACTGATAAAAAGTGGCTATGACTCCTAACCATCACCCTCAGAACCTGCTTGTTCCACCTGCCAACCGGTACTAAATTCATTATACAATTGTTAAAATATTGATCAAAATGTATTGGAAAATTCAAGCTAAAATTGTTATAAGGTTATGATATTTCTTTAATAAGACATTTTATGACTATTTTATATTTGTCTATGCTACATCTAAGCTAGTTGTTAAATGTACTGGTATTCCTTGTGCAATTTTAGACAATAGCTCTAGAAAGGATAAGGTTAATAAGCTTCCTATGTAAACCTCTGTAAAATGGGACTTTTAGCCAGCTTAAACTTAAAAAACCTACATGCCTATATAAAAACGGGACTCCTTTTGCCAGTTAAATGACATCAGGTCGGCAACCATTCTTAAAGACTTGGAGGACAGGTTTCACTGGGATAGACTGGTTCTGATCCCCCTCTACATGCTAGAGGGAATGTTGGGCCTGACCTGTTTCAGTTTCCTTGCTTTGACTTTGTTCCTGATTTTCTTATCTCTTTGTACTTTCCTTTTTAAAAGGCATGTAAAAATTAAAAACTCTGACTGTTGCAGCTAGGTAAGGCCCTTAAAAATAAATGTTTGTTAACACCAAAGATAAAAAAGTCTAAACCTGAGACACAATAGAGAAAACCGACTTCTGGGTGTCGCCAAAAGGAGCTATCTCCAAAAGCAGCACATTTATGGGACCAAAACATTTAAATGTTAAGAAAAAATTGACCTTAGTTATCATTTATCATTTAATTGGATAAGAGATAAGTTAAAACATAAGGCTTTTATTGTAAATTGCTTACATAATCTAGTATAGGCTTTTAAGATATTCCTTATAAAATTTGGATAAACAAAGACTACTCTGCCAGCTAGTAAATTCTAAAACAGCTGCCACTCTTGAAAACAAAAGACAGTGTTTCTTTTTCAGGCTGATCTTTGGTAAATCCCCACTGAAGTCTGTGGCTAAGACATCTCAGGTTGTATGAGCCATACCCAAAGGTTCCTTGATAAAAACTGGTTTCTAATCACTATAAGCTTACATCTGCTTTATGTGTTAACTAAAAGTAAGATGTTTGCCAGCTATATTGTGTTTTTTACCAATATGTAAAATGTGATACTAAATGATAATAAGTTTCAAGGTTAAATCTTGTTTAGTTGCTAAAATATTTATGTAATGTTAATCTTAAACCAAGTTTTAAATTCTATAAAAAGACAAACAACATTATAAGCTGATGTTACATTTGGAGATAAATGTCATATTGTTAATCTTAAACAACCAAAAAATAAACAACCAGTCCATCATGGTTTAGTTGTAACAGGAACTACCTGCTCCCACTGGAGCCCAAACAGTCAGACCACTAGCCAAATAGCCAGACAGGAGGTTAATAAAAATATTTTCTTGTTTGTATTCTTAAAGGTCTAAGAACTAAGACCAAACCTTCAGTCATCAAATTTCAGCTATTTACCAGGAAAAAGATAAACACCCCTCTTATTTCTTAAAATGTTTGGGTAAAATATACTTTTTGAGATGCTAATTCAGTGAGGGGACAGATTACGTTTACAGATAACTTCATTACTTAGCTTCAGATATCAAAAAGAAAAGAGGTATAAAAGATAGTTTTTTTTGCTCCAGACAACTCACTTGATACTTTATAAAACACTAAAAACAATGTCCTGTAATTAAAACTGGAAAAAAAAACAGGGAAAAAAAGCAAAAAGACCAAAAATATCTGCCTTTGATCTGGCCTCAAAACAGACCCTAAGTCTGATTCTCTGGGCTCCAAGAAGATTTCAATGACAATAAAGCTCATCTGCTGCAAAACCAGGCCAGCGTAAGAGGGACAACCTTAAGAGGCCCACAAGCCATGCCCTGACTGCCAAGACAGCCACTAGAAATGAGACTACACTCTGAGGCAGAGGCCCCAGAGCTCAGACTCAGCTTCTCAAATGGTCCAGCAGGACTAAAGGGCCCTGGGCCTGCCTCCTCCCTCTGGCCAGACTGTCATCTCTACCTGTCATCTTCATGGAGGAGCCCTGAGTAATCACGACTACAGGGAAAATCTCAGCCCATTGCTGGATATTGGCACAGGTTTCTTTGTCTTTCTCCAAACCTGACCTTCCAGTCATCATTATCTTGCTTTAGCTGTAACTGAGATATATTGTTCATGTACAGATAAAATCCTGTCACCGTAAAAAATTCTAGAGACATTGGCTACACAGTGTCAAATAGCTTTGGGCCTATAGATAGAGCCAGGCCTTGTCTTTAAAACATAAAATTCAGAGCCAGTGTTAAAAAGATAAATCCTTCTATATTGCCCCTTGATTATAGTAGGGGCCATATCCAAAACT
>NW_004524787.1:1088-5626 GCF_000260255.1 Octodon degus | reverse complement strand
TGTTGTCCCTAGGTCTGACAATTCATGTGCCCCCAATGATATAAAATTGCCTACCCAAGATAAAAATTGCCTGGTGTCTATTGAGAACCTTTAGGTAAAACCTCTGAAAGTATCTCTGACTTCCAGTCAACAACTGCGCCCTATTCCAGCATGAAGTAGCCAGAGGGATCATCGCCCATCCTCCCTCATGGCAGTCCGGGTTGCTTCTTCAGAAAAATAATATTACAGAGAGACAAGTTAGATAAAAAATTATAAAAAGTCAGATAGGGCTGAGCCCTCAAGGAGACAAAATTAAAAGACAAGGTTAAAACTTATTCCCAGTACAAAACAAAGCTAGTGAGTCAATGATTTTACACACCCCCTTAAAACCAGTGGGGACATAAAAAAATTATATTGCTTGTTCTAGAGTCCTAAAAACCCAACTACTCAGACTCTGTTAATTAGTGTTTCTTGCTGTTAATATAGATTGACAATGATAACCCATGTTAAATTGATTTAATAACCTGACCAAAGAGCCACCATTCTGTTCTGTATGTGCCATCTTAGTAAACCATGTCAGCTTCTGTAAAGTACAAAACAAAGCTAGTGCGTCAATGATTTGACTCACCCCCTTAAAACCAGTGGGGAAAGTTGTACCCTGTCAAAATTGACCCCATTTTGTTGCCCTTCTAACCTCGCCAAGTTCCTGTTCTGTATGTGCCAACCCCCACCAATTCCTCACCCCTGTGACTCAAGTCTTATTATATCTGTTCCCCAAACCTTATCTCAATGAACTATTCCTCCCAATTCTTCATCCCTGTGACTCGAGTCATATATCTGTTCATCAAACCTTATCTCAATGAACTATTCCTCTCAATTCCTCATCCCTGTGACTATTCCTCTCCACCCCTTCCCTGTTTTTGTGGTTTTCAAGCTTAAATACTGATCCTTGTCAATGCTCGGTGCACACTTAGGCACTTTGTGCCTGGTGTTGCCGCTGGATACCAGCTAAAATAAAGCGCTTCTTTTAACTTTTGGACTTGCCTCGTTGTCATCTGGTTTTTGAGCTACAACATTAAGCATAGGTTTCGGATAGAGATACGGTTATGGTTAAGGTTGGGATTTAGGGTTAGGTTTAAGTTAAGGCTTATGGTTTGGTCAGAGTAAGGGTTAGTGTTAGCGTTAAGGTTAGCATTTAGGTTTAGGGTAAGGGTTACTGTTAGTTTTACAGTTAGTGTTAGGATAGAGTTAGAGTTACAGATAGGGTTTGTGTTCAAATATAGTTAGGGTTCATTTTAGGGTTAGAGTTAGTGTCATGGTAGGATTAGGGTTAGGGTTAATGTTTTGGTTTTTGTAGTGTTAAGTTTAGGATGGAGTTACAGTTAGGGTCAGGGGAAGAGTTTGAGTTACATTTTGGGTTTGTATACACTTAGTGTTAAGGTTATGGTTAGTTTTAGTGCTTAGGGTTAGGATTCAGATTAGAGTCATGATAAAGATAGGGTTAGGATAGAGTTATGGTTAGGGTTATCATCGTGTTAGAGTTAGGTTTATGGTTTGTGTTTCGATAGTTAAGGTTAGGGTTTGAGTTAGGGATAGGATTTAAGGTTAAAGTTAGGTTTAGGGTTATGACAGGTTTATAGTTGGGGTTAGAATAGAGTTAGGTTTAGGGTTTGGCTTAGCCTTTGCATTAGAGTTATACTTAGAGTTAGTGTTATGATTATTTTCAGAATAGTGTTAGTGTTAGTGTTAATTTCAGGGATAGGTACAGTTTAGTGGTAGGTTTATTGTTCGGGTTAGAGTTAGAGTTAGCATAGAGTTAGGGTTAGGGTATGTTTAGCATTAGGTTTAGTGTCAAAGTTAGGATACAGGTAGAGTTAGGGTTAGTATTAGGGTTGGTGTTAGGATACCAATTAATGTCAGGATACAGTTTGGGGTAAGGTTAGGGTTATGATAGAGTAAAGGTTAGGGTTAGGACTAGGGTTAGGGTTTGGGTTTGTGTGAGGATTAAAATACTACACTTTAGGATTTGAACATGTCATCACCTCGGGTAAGATAGGAACGAATGGGAGAGTAATCATCTTTCTCCAGTTCCTTGCACAACCAGCTGGAAAGTTGGAAACTAAAACAAAGATTTTGCTTATCTGACTGAATGAGTTGCCACTCTTGGCATAGTGGGGCTTGTGAATTGCTTTGGTTACCATAGTTAAATTTTAGCCAGAGTTCTTTTTTTGGTGTATGTGGGAACAGGCATTGGAGTGCCCTGCTTCCTAAAGCAGCTGGAGCTTAGCTGGCTCTTCTCCCTTAAAAATTCTCTCTTAGAAGCACAAAACATGGAGCACAAGCAATCAATTTTAGTATATATGCTGCTGAAGCAAGCACAAGCACAAATAATCAGCTCTACCAGGATACCTGGATGCTTAGAACATGTTACCAGCTCGGTTCCCATAGGAATGAATGAGAGAGAAAACTTCCTTCTGCAGTTCCTCTGCAAAATGAGCTGGAAAGTCAACAACTTCAAGAATGCTTTCTCTTAGGAGACTGAGTTGTCATGCTTGGCATAGTGGGCTTTTGCGAATTACTTTGGTTTCCAAAGTGAAGTTTTGGCATGAGTTCTGTGCTTTGCTGCATGTGTGAACAGGCTCTGGTGTTCCAGCTATCCCAAAAAACTGAACATTAGATGTCTCTTCTCCATTGTGGTGTAACTCTTTGAATCCTAATAATCAGGGATAGGGTTAGGATTAGGGTTAAGGGTGTTGTGTATAAGGTTAGTGTTAGGGTAAGATAAGGTTATGGTTAGAATTAGGGTTAGGGTCAGGTATAGGGGTTATCGTTAAGGTTAGCCAAAAAGTTAGGAAGAGAAAGTATTAGGGTTAATGTTTGGATTTAGGCTTAGCCTAGGGATAGATATGAAAAGGGTTAGGGTTAGGTTTACTGAAACTATTTAGGGTGAGGGTTAGTGTTATGCTTAGATTAGGGTTAGGGTTACAGTTAGTATTACAGTTAGGATATAGTGTTAAGATAGAGTTAGGTTAGGGTTAGGGTTAAGGTTAGGATTAGGATTAATGTTTGGATAGTGTTAGGGTTAGGGTTAGTGCTAGGATTAGAGTTAGTGTTACATTTAGTGTTAAGGGTTAGGGTTAGTGTTAGGTTTAGGTTTAGGATAGATTTACAGTTAGGAGTAGGGCTGGAATAGGGTTAGAGTCAGAGTTAGGGTTAGGATGGTGTTATTGTTAGGGTTAAGATTTTGTGTTAAGTTTAAGGTTCAGCTTAGTGTTATGTTAGCCTTAGTGTTAGGGTTGATGTTAAGATTAGAATTTCCTTTTCATGTTATTGTTAGTGTTAGTGTTAGTGTTGATGTTAATGTTTGGGTTAGGTTTATGATACAGTTAAGGTTAGGGTTACTGTTAAGTGTAGAGTTAGTGTTAGATTTAGGGTTATGGTTAGTTTTGGATAGGTTTAGAGTTAGGGATAGGGTTTGGGTTCAGATAGATTTAGGGTTAAGTTTAGAGTTTAGGTTAGTGTTAGTGTTAGGTTTAGGGTTATGGTTTGTGTTAGGGTTAGGATTAGGATTTAGTTTTAAGATTAGTGCTAGTTTTATGTTAGGATTAGGGTTACTGTTATGAATAGGATTTAGGGTTGAGTTTTATGTTGAGATCAGTGTTATGACAGAGTTAGAGATAAGGTTTTGGTTTGGATAAGGGTGAAGATTAGAGTTTCAGTTAGTGTTAGGGTGCAGGTTTGGACTTGGCTAAATTTAGCTTTAGGTTTAGAGTTAGTTTCAGGGATAGGGTTATGTTAGGTTTAGGATTAGGATAGAATTAGGGTTAGGGTTTACTTTGATTAAGATAAAGTTAGCTTTACGTTTACATTTAAGGTTAGGTTAGTGTTAGTTTTAAGACAAAGTTGGTGTTAGTGTTAGTGTTAGGGTTATGATAGAGCTAGCATAGTGTTATGGTCAGTGTTAGTGTTAGGGCTTGGATTAACATTAGTGTTTAGGGTTACAGTTAGGATTGGGGTCAGGTTTAGGATAGAGATGAGGTTAGGGTTATGGCTAGGAAAGGGTTAGGTTTAGGGTTGGGTTTAGGATTTGCAGTTGGTACTAGATTTAGGGTTAGGTTTAGGATAGAGTAAGGGTTAGAGTTAAGGTGATTTAGGCTTAGGGTTAGGGTTAGGCTTAGTGTTATGTTACAGTTAGGGTTAGTGGTAAAGTTAGGATTTAGGGGTAAGTTTAGGTTTACAGCTTGTTTTAAGTTTGGGGTTAGGATAGGGTTAGAGTTAGGGTTCAGGTTAGGTTTAGGGTTAGTGTTAGTGTTAGGATTAGGGTTAGGGTTAAAGTTTAGGTTGATGGTTAGTGTTAGGTTCAGGACAACGCTAGCATTAGGTTTAGGGTTAGGATAGAGTTAGGGATAGGTTTTGGGATAGTGTTAGGATTTATGGTAAAGGTTACTTTTTGGTTTGGGATTATTTTTAGTATATTGTTAGGCTTAATGTTAGTTTTTGGTTTAGGGTGAGGATAGGGTTAGTGTTAGGGTTAGGGTTAGGACAGAGTGCTAGGGTAA
>NW_004524787.1:0-988 GCF_000260255.1 Octodon degus | reverse complement strand
TGTATTTTGTGATAAGTTTATTAAGTCAGCCTGGTTGATTTCTGATGTAACTCAGGTATTTCATGCTGTTAATAAACACAAGTGTAACTAGGCAAATATGCCAAACTGTACTTAAATTACTTAAAAGGATTGACAGTAAAAATAAGGTATTAATCTGTTTTTTCATATGTTCTTGAAATTTAAAAATAATTATAAGTATAGCTAAAAAGATTTATAACAAACTGTCAGACTCCATGAATAAAGGGGTCTAAAAGCTAGTAAGTTATGATTGCGAGGTTTCAAAGAGGTTTATAAATGTACCTGTTAGCTCTAATGTTCATGCTTTGATTATATATGTTCTAATCGCTCAGAAAATTTGTTCTGTCCTAAAAGATACTAAAACCCAGGTAATCATGCAGGAAAAATCTGTTAACAAATATGCTAGATTACGATTCCTTTTGCTGGGATCCACCAGATTTTGTCTATAGAAACATGTATTAAAGCCTAATATAACTGTCCACCTGATAGAGCCCAGATGATCTGAGCCTTCTCTGGGTTTCCTGCTTCATCACGAGGAAAGTTATATTCATGTTCCTTGGGCAAGACAACCTACAGGAACCAAGAAGTTGTACCTTATGCAGTGGACCCCAGATATCTGACACAAGCTGCAGAAGTTAGAAGGTTTTGCAGGAATAAATTTGTCTGAGTTGAGGTGTTTCATAGTAAAAAGGATACAGAATGAAAATTACAGATGGAAAATAAGAGTGTTAATACTAGTAGCCTACAGGAAAGAAGGTAACTGTCCACAGCTGTTAGAGAAAGAAAAAAAATGTTTATGACGGAGTCAAAAAAGTTTCAGATTGAGGTGGTCATGTGTCTTCCCTCTCAGCCTGAGAAAACTCATGTTAACAAGAAAGCCTATTAAGACCCAGTCCTAGCCCAGGTCCGGTGAGTGTGCAGAGAGTTTCCTGCTACCCTGCGCCGGCGGGACCAGTCCCAGCCCAGGCGC
>NW_004524786.1:3847507-3849182 GCF_000260255.1 Octodon degus | reverse complement strand
TGCAGGGATTGCAGCTGCAGGATTACACCTCAGGTGTATATGCCAGGCCTGAGCTGTGCCTGGACGGGGCAAGGTGAAGTAGGAGGAAGAGGAAGCTCTCTGCACACACTCATGGGACCTGGGCTAGGATTGGGTCTGGGGCCTCTGGGATGGTGCAAAAATTCCTACTCGGCGGGCAGGGTGGGGGAGGCACTATGGAGTGGTGGGGGGCGGCCCAAGGGGCTGGGAGAGGGTCCGGCCCACTCTGCGCCTGGGCTGGGACTGGTTAAGCTGGCGCAGGGTAGCAGGAAACTAGAATTTTCAATAACAAACAGCTGCTGGGGTGCTTGAGCCATAGGTTCACCTCCACTGCTTTAGATTTGAAATCCCTAGCAGTACCAGGAAAAAAAAATAAGAGTATATGAATTCAAGGTAGTTTCAGTGCTTTCAAAATTATCATTTTGGAGAAATTTATAAGACACGTTAAGAAGTCATTACTGTACAATTTTAATCACTGTACTTGAACCTCTTGATAATGTTTATATAAGGCTGATCTTAGGCAACCTGTTTAATATTAATATGATAATTATTTAATACTAGATGGGTAAGTAGCCTAATTTATTAATCATTATGCGGTACAGTGAGTGCTGCATTTAACTTTCAATGAACCAATTTACAGAATTTACTTGAATTTTCACATTGACTTGTCTTTGTCGACTGTGTTACTCAGCTGTAATTCAGTTAATCTATTAGTGGTAGCCCCATATACCTAAGACATCAGAGTGCATACACGATAGGCCTGTGTCACTGTCAGGAGGCACCCTGTGAGCTTAAACCTGTACAGTGGTGGGGTGCTGACCTCGCAGAGAAACAAATGACTGCTGGCACCAGCAATGAAACTATGTCTTATGATCTTTTATCCTCGTTTTTGTTATTGTTAGGTACTGGAATTAAACTCCAGACCTTGTGCTTGCCAGGCAGGTCCTTGTCCCACTGAGCTCTCTCCCTAGTCCTTAGAATCTTTTTTTTACTTATTGAAACTCGGGGTAAAAACTGCAATAGAAACCTCTGGTTTTAGCTTTTCTCTTTTATGGGAATGGGAGGGGGGCGTACTGAGAATTGAACTGATGACTTCGTCTTTGGCAGGCAGACACTGTGCCACTGAGCTACATCCCCAGCCTTCTGGTTGTAGCTGTGCATTTACAGATCTCAACTTAAAGAGAGGGAGAACATGGGTGTCACTTGAGGCTTGGTATTTTCTACCCAGTACATTGGAATGTGTGTTTTATTTTTAATAGTGTGCAGCACAAAGATAAATAAACACCCAATGTAGGGGGCTGGAGAGATGGCTCAGTAGAATAAGTGCTTGCCTGGCAAGCGCAAGGGCCTGAGTTCAATCCCATTTCGCAAACAAAACAAAACAAAACAAAAACCCAATGCCTCTATCCCCTAAATGCTGGTACAGTAACCTGGCAGGCCATCTCCTTCCCGTGTTTGGCACCCCCTGTGGGCGTGGGCTTGCCCCCATCATAGTCTGGATCAGCTGAGGACTAGGGACCCTGTTGTGTAGGGAGCTGCGTGTAGCCGCGCCCTAGGATGGCACCGGTTTCTGCCTTCCACCCCCTCAGGGGGTGAGCGCTCCTGGTAATCAACAACTCCATAAAAGGCCAAGGCTTGGGCTAATGCATTGCTTCCG
>NW_004524786.1:3844239-3845306 GCF_000260255.1 Octodon degus | reverse complement strand
CACATTAGGTCTCGCCAGCGTCACCACGTTTGCCATGCTGGTCCAAGCATTCGCGGCCATGGAAATAGGACAGTCCCCTGGTGTATGGCTGGCCACCCTACATAAATAGTTAGAGCACAGGATGCGAGGCAAAGCACTGCACTTGGAGACCAGAGCGGCCAACCCTGAATCCATGGAGAGCATGCCTGATTGCATGTGGGTAGATGTCGCTTCTCCCACCCCCGTGCAAAGGGCATCAGGCGCTGCTGACACTCCCTGGGTGTAAAAGCCTGGGCAAGCATTGGCATAACCTCTAGCACAGTGGGGATCGGGCCTCTCTTCCCCCCTATTGCTAAAACAAAAAGGGGGAACTGTAGGGAGCTGCGTGTAGCTGCACCCTAGGATGGCGCCGGTTTCTGCCTTCCACCCCCTCAAGGGGTGAGCGCTCCTGGTAATCAACAACTCCATAAAAGGCCAAGGCTTGGGCTAATGCATTGCTTCTGTGTACCTGGACCAATGGACGGTACACATGTGGCGCCCCATGGTTGGAAGCCCTGAGACTTATAAGCTAAGAGCAGGGGCCTTGAGGAGGAAGAAGGCTGATGTAACAGGGCAATAAAAGCTGCGCAGACACAACCAGTGCTCACGTCTTCCTTGCTGGCAAGGCCACGCGCGACACTGTTGGTTGCTACAGAGCACTCACTTCCTCTGCGGTCTCCTCCACGTGGGAGGGAGAGCAGCCAGCTCAGTTTCGCCTGCACCTTAGCCTTGAGGGTCGCCTAGTAAACGGCACGCACTCACCGAATCTACCCAGTTATGGCTTGTAGTGTAGGTGGTGTAGCTGCTGCTGCTGTTGCTGCTGTTTCTTTTGGCAGTGGTGGGAGTCAAACCCAGCGCCTTGCGTGTGCGAGGTGAGCACTCTACTGCGGAGCTGTGACTGCAGCCGTTTCCTTTTTACAGTAATGTAGTAACTGAAAGAGAAAGACTTGCACTCCAAGTGCTGTGGGTCCTAACTCCAGCTGCCCCCTCCCGAGCTACAGGAGGACACCGCCCTCTCGCCTCAGTCTCCTGCCCTAGAAATAGTTGTA
>NW_004524786.1:3819760-3841779 GCF_000260255.1 Octodon degus | reverse complement strand
CAGGAGTCTGAAACCATGAGGGCCAGAGATTGCTTACCACCCTCCATGCTCTTCGAGCTGCACCTGAACTGGCACGTTCCAAGTGCCTGAAAAATACGTACTGCTAATTCAGACCAGGGGAAGCTGAGAGTACCTAATCCGGATTATCGGTAGACCAGAGATGTTCAGTAAAATCGATGTGTGACCGGCCTCAGTTCCTTCAAAGTGTGGGCAGAGGGCACCTTGAGAGACACAGAGTGAAACACAGGGAAGGCTGGGTGCCTCCAATCCATGGGGAGAATCCACCGGAGTATAATTTGTAGCTACTTTACAACTGTCTCGTCTCCATTGCAAGCGTGATCTGCTTCATCGCTTCCCCTTTGTCTGATGCTGCCCTAAGCGAGTCCACTGTGGAGTCAGGGCAGCTGTTGGAAATGGCTCGTCCTGGCCCTGGAGGTCGGCTGCATTCAAGGGGCGACCTAGGGTGTTAGCGGAAAGACAACAGCACGTACACAGAAAGGTGGACTGCATGGTCAGGACGCACCAGAGCACACTGAGAAGTTCTGCCTCCACTTCTCTGACGCTTAGAAACACTAGTGCCTTGGAGTGTATCACAGACTCAGAGTAGAAGGATTAGGCCTGTGGATATGCTTTCTTTCCTCTAAAATCCCTCCCTTTACATTTTCTCTCTCCTACACCACCGAAGTCAGGAAGCCAAGTTTGTCATGGGGTCTGTACAGTGAGCAAATGGAAGGCAGCAGTGTGGGGACTCCAGCTGCTCTCCTGGAATTACAGAGCCACAGGGACCATCACAGTGCTGTGAAGTTAGGGAAAGGTCACAGCACTGTCCCCTCCTCAGAGCCAGCCTGGAGGGTCCCCTACAATGTGGGCAGTAAAGATTAATTCCCACTTCATATGGACAATGAATGTAGTGTGTCCATGAAGTGCAGGATCAATAAACATTACTAACAAGGTCAACAAATGACTATGCTATCCAGAAAATGTGTCTACCTTGATCTTGCATTTGTTTGTTAAATCCTAACAGCCATCTGAAGAATCTGGATGGGTCCTAACAGTCCCCTCATTGATCTCCTTGTCCCCCTGCATTCTTGCTGAGCTATGCCTACTTTTCACATACCCGCCCACCTCAACTTCTTGAGAGACAAAACCAGGCTAGTACCTACACGGATCCAAGCCCTCCACTGGCTCTCCATTACATTTAGACACCAAGAAAGATTTCTTGTTTGTGGTGGTGCTAGGGATGGAACCTCAGGATTTCCTCAGCCCTTTTTAATTTGTCAAGAACAGGGTCTAACTTGCCCGGACTGGGTCCAACGTGGCTGTCCTCCTGTCTTAGCCTCCCTAGGTGTGCAGGTGTGCACGACGGCGCCTGGCGAGCACAGACCTTGGAAGCTTCCTAGACTACATGGCGAGGGGCTTGTCTTCCCCTCCAGCCTCACCTGCTGCAGCCCCTCCTGGCTGTGGAGCCACCTTCCCTTCAGGTCCCTCAGCCACCAGGCTCCTCCTGTTCTGAGGCAGGCAGACCTAGAAGTCTTCCCTACACTGCACCGAGTGGGTCCTCCACAACCGGGTCTTAGCTCAGAGGCCACGGCCTCCCCAGAGCCCCTTTCCTCACCCCCATCGGTTACCAACACCTCATTCAGTTTTCTTTGTGGCTCATGTCTGCTTCCAGCTATCTGTTCACATGATTCAGGCTGAGTTTTCTCATGGGAACCTAGTTCACAAGGGCAGGCCCTCACCTGGCTTATTTGTCATTATGCACCCAAGCTTTTATTTCAGATGACCAGTAAGCAGCTAAAAGGAGTGGAAGTATTTGCCCCCAAACTACAGCACTGATTTATCAGGCAGAAGATTTGTTTCCTTGAATTATCACACATACATGCGCGCACGCGCACACACACATGCACACCTTCATTTGTACTTGCCGATTTCTCTGCCAAGACTGGCTGTCCCTTAGGTCATTCTCCATAAATTACTTCAGCGCTCTGAATGGCTTGAGGAGGTGGCTTAAGAATGAATGGAAGCCAGGGGCAGAGAAGGTGCTGCACCGCCGCATGTGTAAGTACACAAAAGGAATTTGCAGAGCACACTCAAACTTTTGCTCTAAGCATAGGGCCCAACCCCCAGCGCAGCCCCACTGTGGCTTGGGTGGACCCGCAATCTCAGTGTGGGAGCCCAGTATGCAAGATGTGCACCGAGGGGCAGGTGCTCGGAGCTCTTTCTCCTGGGACTCAGCCCCAGTTGCTTGCTCTTCTCTGGCAATCACAGTTGTTTCGCTCCAGGGAAAAATCCATTAAGACCAGCAGCACATGGGGCACTGCTGTGTGATTTGCTTCGGTGCACACTGCTGATGTCAGAAATAATGCGGATCCTTTAGTGCCACGCAGAGCAGAGACCGCCAGACCTCTCTGAGGGAACACAATCTACACTATGGACGTCCATCCCAAGTCACTTGACTTTACCCATAATCACTGTATTTACTAATAGCTTTGTGTACTAGAACTCTAGGAGGCATACTACTTCAACTTAAAATACAAGTTATCTGTTTTCTCTATGTGTCGAAGGCTGGCCTGGCTAACTGTACCATTTGTTCTTACGACTTGTGAGAAGGAGAAATCTGCCTGCCTGAGACCTCGTTCCCACAGAGGTCTTCTTTGGTTTATGGAGCTGGTGGATAGTTTTTATTAAACCCCTCTACTGCCCCTTTTTGACCTCAAAGGAACAGTCTGCTCAGCAGACTCATCCCCGGATACCTCAGATTACATGAGCAAAGATACTCTGAAGGAAAGCTGACTTGCTCTAGCAGTTGGAATGCGGAGCCCAGAAAAAGCAAAACTGGTGTGTACGCACTGCTTGGCACGAGATACCAGAGGAGTGGGGCAGTCACAGCGACACACAGCTCCAGAACGATGCCGCCTGTCTGCCTGCCTGCCTGCCTGCCTGAAAGACCCAGCAGTAGGGCGGCCATTGTAAAGCCCCTCTAGCAGATGAACAGGGACCCTGCTCTGGTCACAATAGCCATTCAAGTTGAGCGGTCTCATTAAATATTCAGCCTGTGCTTCGGGCATCTCATTAGGGCCTCCCTGAGCAGTGACGTGGGCTCTGGCAAGCACAGGGCTGCCGGCATCCAGAGGCCGAGGCCCAGTGCGCTGCTGCCTTTTCTGCTCCCTGCCTGTCCTGGGATGACCAGTGTGTGTTCTTTGCTTTGCCTGAAGTACAGGTAAAACCAAACCAACTGCAAGCAAGCAAGAGGACACTGGAGGGCTGCAGTGCTTGTCCAAATGCCTGTCCAGGGTCCTCTGATTTTGGTGGGCGTGTCCCCTGGAAGCCCTGTGACCTCTTTGAAGAGCTCTGTGAGGCTCTTGGTGACTTGCCTGAGCACCGACAATGTGATGCTGCCTTTGTGCAGTTGGGCCATCTGATTTGACTACACTTGAGGAGGTTTGAGGCATGGTTTTGAACTTGGTGCCAAGAAGTTAGGATAGCGAGTCGTTCCTCTGGAACATGTTAAGTACAAAGAGAGGCGGCTGCTGTTAGCCTTTGGGGCCCAGCTCCACTCTCCAGGGCCACGTCTGCACATGCTGGAGTGGCTCACTAGTAAGTCTCTCTTTTCACTATCAGCTGAGATGTGCTTGTAACATAAAACTGAGATCCACCAGGTTTGTTGGGGCCTCCAGTAGGATAAACGGTGTCCTTTGCTGAGTCTTTCATGGGTCTGCACTGTGTGATGCTTAAAGCTGGGAAGCTGTGTGAAATAAGAATTGAAAAATGAGGAGCTCAGTGTGCACTTTTCCGGTCTCACTGTTCACATGCTTTTCTCTTTTGCCCACAGAAAATGTTTTCAGACAGCTCATTTCTATGTGGAAGAGCAGTTCACCTCGGGTGGTCCCCAATGAAAGTATTCCTATTATTCCTATTCCAGGTAAGTAAGACTGCCCTTCTTCTAATGGTGATTTTCTCTTTTGCTATTTAATGTGACAACCATGACAAAAGACTATCTTCACAGCCTTTTAAAGCTTGCCCAGTATGAGATACTTCACGAGGGATAATGTCATGAACTCATGGCTCCCTTGTGTATTACTAATTCCTAAGATTCTCTTCAGAAAAGCAGATGCACAGGTCAGTAAGCACAATGCAGAGTGAGGAGGAGAGACGGAGAGTAACAGTAGTGGAAAGCTGGAGAAACATGTAGAGATCTTCTTAATCCACTACAGCTGAATTTTATTTAATAGGCAATTTAGTCTTCATTTTTTTTCATTAAAATTCATAGTGCATTTGGTTTTTTTTTTCTTTTAAGAGAAGAAAAGATAAGAACAAAACAACTACAGCATTTCAAAACAAGATGGTAGGAAGTTAATAGTGGTTGTTGTATTGTATATTGTTATGTTCATAGTAGTTGTTCAAATTAGCAAATAGAGGCAATCAAAATTTGATTAAGCATTTATTCTTTTCTATAAGCCATTAAAGTTAGTATAGTTATCTATCATGTTTATTTCGATATATATATATATTTTTTTATTATTTTTTTAAATAGGTATTTCTCTATATATATTTTTCTCTCCTTTTCAGGATCTTTCCTTTTCATAATATCTCATGTACCTTTTGGATTTTATATAGTCTTTCAGTTTCATACAGTAGAGAGATAATACTATGTTTACATATGAGTCCAATGTATTTCACTTATGAGTATGGTGTGCATTTATCTATAAAAGCCTCAACTGTATCTTTTTTACATGTGAGTAATACTTCATTTTATACATCTTTTATATCCATTGCTCAGTTGATGGGCATTTGGGTTGTTTCCAAGATATAGCTATGACAAATTGTGCTGCCATAAACATGGGTGCACATACATGGACGTGGTATGATGTTTTCAACTCCACTCTCTCTTCCAGTGTTTACTCCTGTCTATACTCCCACCAATTTGGGGAAGGGTTCATTTTTCCCCATCACCCCACCAGCATTTGTTGTTCACTGGCTTGACAGGCACTGTTTCTGGGGTGAGATAAATCACAGTTTTTTAATCTGCATTTCTCAAATGACCAATGATATTCATTTTTTCATGTATCTATTTGTGATTTGTATTTCATCTGAGAAGTGTATATTTATCTCAGGTGCCCATTTTTGGATTGAGTCTTTGAATCTAGGAGCCTTGATTTTTTAATTCCTTATATGTTCTAGATAGAAGTCCTTTGTCTGAGAGATAGTTGTCTAAGGTTTTTTTTTTTTTTTTCAAATCCATGGGATTTCTTTTTACTCTGTTATTCATTTCTTTTGATTTGCAAAATCTGTTCAATCAGATGAGATCCCAAATGTTCTTTGAAGAATTTCCTGTGCAGTTTGAATTTTGTTCATGGACTCGCTGCCTACCCCTATGTCTTTTCAGATTTCTACTTACTTGATCTTTGATCCATTTTGATTTCAGTGCATGGTGATAGATGTGGCTCTAATTTTTATCTTTGGCATACAGAAAGCTAGTTTTCCCAGGACCATTTATTCAATAGGCTATCTTTCTTCCAGTGAACATGTCTGGCCCCTTTGTAAAAGATAAAAGTGGCTAGGGCCCGGGGAGATGGCGCAATAGAATAAGCTCTTCCCTAGCAAGTGCATGGGCCTGAGTTCAAGTCCCGGTTCCGCCAAAAATAAAAATAAAAAAAAAAAAGATAAAGTGGCTGAGTGCATTTATAGTTGTGCCTGCATCTTCTAATCCATTCCACTGATCCTAGGTCTGTTTGTTTTGTTTTGTTTTTTGTTTTTTGTTTTTTTGTTTTCTTTTAAGAGTACCACATCATCTGCAACAAATGTAATTTCACTTCTTCCTTTCCTATCCTTATTCGTTTTCTTTCTTTTGTCTAAGTGCTTTTAATTTTTCCAGAATTGTACTGAATGAGAGTGGTAATAGTGGACATCTTTGTCTTGGTCCTGATTTTAAGGTTAAAGTTTTCAGTGTTTGTCCCTTTAATATGATTGGCTGTTCATTTGTCATAGATGGCTTTTATCAGATTGAGATAAAGACTATCTATTCTGATTTTCTTTAGGTTTTTTTTCATGAATGATAGACTTTGTCAAAAGCTTTTTCTGCATCTATTGAGATGATGTGTTATCTATCTTTGGCTCTGTTTATATGATATATTGCATTTATTGATCTGTGAATTCCTGGAATGTGTCCCACTTGATTATGTTGTATAATCTTCATATTAATTTGCTGCATTCTGTTGCTAGCATTTTATTGAGATTTTTTGAATCTGTGTTGCTTAGGAAGACTGGCCTGTACTTCTTTTTGTGATTCACTCTCTGATCTTGGTATTGAGGTAATAGTTGCCTCTAGGAATCTGTTATGGAAAATTGCTTCCCTTTCGATTTCATTAAGTTTCCAAAGTATTGGCCTTTAGCCTTGTCTAAATTTCTTGAATTGAGCTGTGGATGCATCAGGACCAGTGCTTTTATTTGTTGGTTGAGTTTTTAACTAGGTTTTCAATTTCACTGACCAACATTAGGTTATTCAGGATTTTTATATTTTCTTGATTCAGCTTTGGTAATTCATATGTACCCAAGAATCTATCCATTTCTGCTTTTTCTATCCTGTAAGATTAAACATTTTCAAAGTAGGTATCGACCTTTTGAATTTCTATAGTGTTTTCACCCTTTTCACTCTTCATTGCATGAATTTGAGTTTTTTAGTTTCCTTTTATTGATAAGGTAAAATAGAGGTTTAACAATTTTTAACTCTTTCAAAGAACCAATTCTATGATTCATTGTTTGTATTGTTTTCTTAGTCTGGGTTGTATTAATTTCTGCTTTGATCTTTTATAATTTCCTGCCTTCTTTGGACTTGGGGCTTGACTTGCTGTTCTTTTTAGTCAGGTGCTGCATTAAGTTGCTTACTCGTGCTCATTCAAATAATTATTCACAAGTATAAATTGCCCGCTGAGTACTATTTCATTGTGTCCTACAGGTTTCAGTAAGTTGTATCTACATTTTTATTCAACTATCAATATTATTTGTTCTTTAATTTCATCTGTGTTGGTTTTTTCAAGAGGGTGTTAATTTCCTTGTGTTCATAAATTTTTCTGTGATTTATTTTATCAGTGATTTCCAATTTTATTGCACACTGGTCAGATAATATGCATGGATAATTTCCATTCCTTTGTATTTAAGCATGTACTATGTATGGGCTAGTATATGGTCTGTTTTACACAACATCCCATGTGCAGCAGAGGAGAATATGTATTCTGATGGTGGGTGGAATACTCTATAAAGGTTTTAAGTCCATTTGTACACAAGGTTGGTTCAGATCTTTCTTTGCTAATTTTTGTCTAATTGATCTCTTTGTGACAATGGGGTATTAAGGTCCCATTACAAATGTGTTATTGCTTATTTGATTTTTCACATCTATTAATATTTGTCTTATATAGTTGGGTGTTCCCATATTTGGTTCATAAACGTTTATGGTATCTCTTCCTCTTGAAGTTTTTCCCCTAATAAATATATAGTGACCTTCATTATCTCTTTTGTTCATTCTTGAAGTTCATATTATCTGCAAACTGAATAGCTACACATACTTTTTTCTGGGTTCCTGTCCCATGGAGTACTGTTTTCTGTACTTTGACTATCAGTCTATGAATTTCCTTTTGTGGGGGCTGGGGAAGATAGCTCAGTAGAATAAGTGCTTGCCTGGCAAGCACAAGGGCCTGAGTTCAAACCCCAGTTCCACCAAAAAAATAAAAATAAAATAATAATAATAATAATAATAATAATAATAATAATGTCATTTACTGAATTTCCTTTTGAAATTTTTTTTGTGTACAGCATATGTTGGATTTTGTTTCTTGATCCACTTTGCCAGTCTTTTTCTTCCGGTAAACTGAAGCTGTGTACATTAATGACTATATGAAATGTATCATCTTTGTCGTTATTTTTCTGCTGTCAGTTTCCTACTTTTCTTCTCTGTTTAATTGCCTTCCCTGGTTGTTAGTTCCTTTCTGTTGTTTTTGGAATTGTAGTCACTTTTCTCTCCTTCTGGAATATCTTTCAGTACTGTTTGGAGGGTTGGTTTGATAGCCATGAATTTCTTCAGTTCTTTGTTTTGGAAGTATCTTCTTTCACCATTAATTTTGAAAGATAGTTTTTCAGGGTACATCAACCTGGGTTGTAAGTTTTCTTCTTCTGGGACCTAGAATACATCACTCCAAGCTATTATTGACTTGATGATTTCTGCTAGGAAATCTGCCATTATTCTGATGGGCTTTCCTCTATAGGTGATCTATTTGTTTTCTCAAACAGCTTTTAATACTCTGTTCCTGTGCTGAATTTGTGAGATCTTTATTATTCTATGTCCAGGTGTAGATTCATCTTGAATATGACTAATTGGAGATCTTTATGCCTCATTTCTTGGGAAATTTCCTGCTACTACTTCTGCAAATAGTCTTTTTATGTTATTTTTGTTGACTCCTGCTTTTTCATTGACACCTATCAGTCTTACATTTCTTTATATCATTTTGCATCTGTTGAATTATTTCCTGGTTCCTTGGTTTTTAAAGAGATCTTCCCATTCATGCAGTGCTGTCTTCAAGTTGAAATCCCATGTCAACAGATGAAGAAACTGAGTCTTAGAGATGTTAGTTTCCCCTAGTCACACAGAATCAATGGTGAAATTAACAGTAGAATTCTAAGTGTGAACTCAAAGCACAGATGCTTAAGAAAGGCTCTTCCCCTTCTTTCCATGCTGACAAGTGATGGTAACTCAAAACTTCAAACTCTCCATCTGGATACTGCTTCATTAAATCAGGAAATTTTTCAAATACAGGTAATGTTCTTGATCACTTTGTATCTCATGTTTGCTTTATCTTCCTAATGTGACACAAGCATACTACCAAGCACAGGAACCTGAACTTGGCCTACATGAGCTAAGAAGGCACACAGGAAGGGGACTTCTGGAGAGGACAGACCAGGCTCTGGGGTCTGTCTACAGAGCTGGGGCTACTTTGCCTGATAAGAGCCCAGTGTGGAGCTGGGGGGAGGGCAGGATGTGGGGAAGGTCTGAACTGAGCTGAGCATGCCTGGGCTCTGTATGTGCTCCATGCCCAAGGACCGATGTCCTTGGAATTTGGGATAGGTTGGAGAGATCTACAAGGGCTGGATAAATTGCAGGGACGGCTTACAGTGCAGGGGACTTAAAGACCTCTGAGATTATATATATGTATAGATGTATATTACAGGGCTGGGGAGACAGCTCAGCAGCCTAAGCACCTGCCTAGCCAGCACAAGGTCCTGAGTTCGATCATCAGTACAAAAAAAAAAAGAAAGAAAGAAAGAAAGAAAGAAAGAAAGAAAGAAAGAAAGAAAGATAGATATATATATATTACATACAACATAGAATTGTCTCCACACACTTCCCAAAGAAGGAAGCAAGAAAGGATCCTTTCTTAAATAGCCCAGCAGCTGGTGAACTCGGCGCATGACTCCTTTTATTCTGCCACCATCAAGGTGACACCCTGCTGCAGTGATTATTCCAGGGAACTGAAGCTTACTATACAGCAGAACATAGAATTTCAAGCTTTTTTGTTCAAAAGTTCAAGTGTAAGGACAACAAAGGAAAGGACAACAAAGGAACTGTCAGAGGACAGCCCAGGATCTAAATCAGCCTGGATGTAAATGAGCTCCCAGTTGTCTCTGAACCAGTTTTCTCTTCTATGAAGTGGGGGGAAACAGCCTCTAGATCACAGTCAGGCGTAAAAGGCAAGTGTCACCTAACAAGAACTCATAATTACTAAATTTCTCCAAGTACCATGTGCTCTTCCAAAAGTACTTTTCCTAACATGTGTGAATCTACACTACTCTTACTCCATTTCAAGATGAGGGAAGGGATTCCGGAGAGCCAGGAACTCACGGGCAGGCTGGCTATGGCATTTCTGCCCACACCGTTGCCTCCGGCTGCCTGAGGACAGGTTGGTGGCCTTGTTCCGTGCTGGAGCCCGGGTCTGGGCTCCCATGCAATTCCTCCTCCATGTTGTGCACTCAGGCACAGCCTTGGCTGCCAGTCTTCCTTCCTAATATGGAAGCCCAGGTTGTAAGCAACAAAGTTCACCTTTTCTCTTTGTTTACAGATCTGAATCTCCTTAACATTAAGCCAAAGTTAATACAGTGTATTACATGAGCTGTTTAGAGAAAGCTAAAGTACTAGTGATGTGCCTTTGAAAGTTGTGATGCGAGTACAACAGAGGCCTACCAGCAGATTTTGCAGACAGCTGTCCTTTCTGTTCAAAGACACTGTGGTCTATTTCCTGGGGAGCTGTGTGGTGGGCCAGCTACCTCAGGTTTGCTGTCTTCTCAGCACTTGCCATCTTCAGTTCACCCACTTTTCTTTGTGGTATGGGTACAGTGGTGCTTTACCACTGAGCTACGTCTCCAGCCCTTTTTATTTTGTGAGGCAGGGGCTTGCTGAATTGCCCAGGCTGGCTTGAATTTATAGCCTTCTTGCCTCAAGCCCCCGCCCCGAGTGCTGGGACTACACGCACAGCTAGTTCACCCTCTTCTAATATCATTTATGGTACCTAGAAATGAGATGTTAATACAAGACGGTGTTTGCTGTAGACTGACCCCAATGAAAGGTTTCTAAGTTACAGCTGAATGACCGGTGCACAAAGCTAAAATCTTGGAACTAAGCCTTCAGAATCCCATGTAATAACAATAATCTCACTCTTCAGAGACCTATTCTCAGTTGAATACTGACGTGTGGTACAATACGGTGATTTACAGGTAATAAGCAGGGACCCCATTCTATAAATGAAAATAGTGACACAAAAATTATAGAGTGACATTTGATCAGATTAAAGATCATGTTCTGTCCAGTGCTTTGCTGTTCCTGGAAACTGCTTTGAGAGTGAAGACCAACAGGTCACAGCGGGCAGAAAGGAGCAAGGGCTTTGGGCTCACTCGGCCCAGTGTGACATCTCAGCTCTGCTACTTCATGGCTCTGAGTGTCCTGCTGGATATTTGAGGATGCCTATGTTCCCTTCACCTGGTTCTCATTCAGAGAAATTCATGGGGAAATAAAGCATTACCAGGGTATCTGACAACCTGTCAGGGCTCAACGAGACATGGTGGCTGTGTTTTTATCCTACCACCTGTCTTCAGACTTTTTCATTCTACTGTAATGGTCTCTGTTATGGTGTCTAGTTGTCCCCCAAAGCCTCATGTATGCTATGGGACAGACACAGAGGGAGGGACTAGTGGCTTGAGGGGCGGGACCAGAGGGCCTGGGCAGGGCCGAGGGGCAGAGCCAGTAAGATGCAACCCATAAAACTGGCAGCCTGTGCTCTCTCAAGATGCGCAGAGGGTCATCCTGGACGCGCAGCGCCCAGCCTCTCCTCCAGTGTCTTGAAACCTCCAGTCACTGTGAGCTAAATGCACCTTTCTTTCCCTCATTTTGAGTCCCAGCAACAAGAGAAGAGTAACTAATACAGTCTGCCATCGAGGCTGTAGTTGTGGAAACCTGTTTACTTTGATTCCAGCCATCTCTCTTCCTTGGACGCTCCCAGCAGCCCTCATGCCACCTGCAGTGCTCGCCTTGCGGTTTCCTGCTGCACTTCCCCTCGCTCGCTTAGTTACCTCACCTGCTGCAGCACCAGTGTGCCGTGAGCAGAGCCCAGCCTGGAGGGCTCTGCACTTCTTTTCCCACCCGGGAGTGCGTGTAACAAGAGTGCCCCTCTCTGAGCGCAGGTTACTACATCGTAACTACACTGTGGTGCCAGCCACTCATCATGCCAGTGTTTCAGTCTCTGATGAAACTGGGACAGTTTCCTGAAAATAAGACCTTTGAGCTCGATACTTTCTTACTGCACAGAGGATCTCTCCAGATGAAAGCTGAGCAGATCAAGCCAGTGACGCCATTCTAAAGGCTTAGCCTTCTGTTGGTTACGTTAATGGTATCATCAGTCGTCTGGCTCGGGTTGTGACAACGTAACAGAAGAACCGTATGAGATGAGAACGATTAGGACTTCTAATGAGTTATTGTATGCATCATAATATAGAGAATAAAAGATTTCTGACCTCAGCTCTTATCCCGCGTGGAAGCCAAGGGACGTGTTCTGTGCGTAGCTGACGGGGCAGGGCTCAGCACAGCATTCATCGCCATGTGCCTCTGCCCCTTGGGTAATTCCCTGGTGTTACTGGAAGTGCCTGGAAACACAGAGGGTGTGGCCAGACCTCCCTGGCTGTAAAGATGCAAACTGCAGAGAATGGGGAGTCATGTGTTTGCATGATTCTTGTGCTGAGCTCTGCTGGAGTTTTGCGGTTAGCAGGCAAACTCATTGGGCATTGGGACGTGAGCTTGGCTCTGACACTGGAGCCCTTTGAAGGAAAATAAAGTAAAACATGGGTATGGAAACATTTGTTTCAATGATCTGACGTGGGCACCGACCTTTATAATGCCATGAATCACTGAAATCTTTCGTATATTGCAACATATATAAAGCTATTCCGAGCTGGAGCCCATATCCTTCGTTGTGGTATCATCCACAACCTACCCCTCTAGAACAGACTGTGTCCTCCGTGCGGCATCACTGTGTCACTGCCTTTGAATGCGGAACACAGGGAGAAGGGCTGTGGTCTGCCTACTCTGGCAGCCAGTGCTGAGGACTGTCAGCACGCATGCAGCAGCAGGCTGTCGTCACTCCAAGTTCTTCGTGGTTCACCAGCTCAGCTCAAGGGTGTGGATGGGCTTGGGGGTCCCAAACCTCACCCCCAGAGATGATCTTTGGACCAATCTTTCTGAGACTCCAAAACTTGTACACGGCAAGCCCTTCCTCGGCTTACCTTAGCCCTTCAGTCCCATGTGCTTACTACTGTTGTACTTCCTTACTATTAAACACTTACTTTGAGAGAATAATAGTGATAGAAAATTTCAGAACAAGATAGAGGAGAGGAACAGTGGTTAGTCCAGTGCTTATTGTTGCCCTCAACGTAGTTTTTCAGAGTACACAATATAGACATGAAGAATTGTTCAAAGGATACAAGCACAACCTTTCTTTTCAGTGGACTAACAGAAATTCGTAGTGCAGCTGTCGTGTGTTTACTTCTCCTTTTCACATTTGAAATGAACAGATAAATTCAAAATCTAAAGTTTTTTTCTTAAACTGTGCATTCTACTAAAAGTTCTAGTGGAAGCCATTTGGCTCTGCTGAGTTTGCTAGTGCTAGTTACATCATGAGACCTACAGACTTCTTGGGCATGCAAAATGATCGCATATTCATGACCATCCTTTATCTTGAAATATTTGTAAATATCTTGGCAATTGTTTTTCATGATGTTGCCTGTTAAAATTATTAGGACTGGAATTGTTCGCACAAAATTCATTCATACAGATCACCACCTGTGTAATAAATATTTCTACACTAATCAACTTACATTATGGGCATATAAATCGCCTTTCTTTTAAAATATAACAGATGCTGCTTTCCATCTAAGAATGGTTTAGTTCTGACAATGCCAATAGATGCAAAAGGCCACCTTAGAACTATACTCTGTAGAATGAAAGTAGAGAAGCAGTGACACAGTCACTGGTAACTGTCACCAGATGAAAAGAAATCAGATTGAGAGGCCTGGATCCATAAAATTCTTGCCAAAGTAGGACCTCATTTACACATACAGATTTTATACCCTTTGCTAAGAAAAGCATCTGTGGCAGTTTAGATGTTTGTGCGTTTGCCAAAGATCTTTCACTCTGAATAAAGTAAATGTCATGTCTGTTGTTTATCTCAAATCAGCAGAGCATTTTTAAAAGGAAATATTTGAAGGGGAGGGTCGAGCAAAGAGAGAGGTGAGCTTGGGGCACTCCAGTGAGGTGGGTGTGGCTGTTCTGCTGACCTGTTCCAGGATTAGACTGGGCTCCAGCAGGAAGTCTCCAGCGCATGTTAGGGTTGTGAGCTGGAAGTGGCCTTTTGAGTGACTCTAGTATAATACACTGGGATGTACAGTCTTCCTACATCTACACCTAGTCTGTTGGCAGCAAAAATCCCAGTTAATTCACTCAAACTGCTTTGGCATCATGTAGACACAGTTGTCTTGATATAAAATTTTCAACAATTAAAAGATACATGGCATTTTACCCAGGGTCAGCTGATAGAAGGTCCTCTGCTTACAAATAAATTTAGAGATTTAAAAGGTGGAAAACAAAACTTAATTCCACCAATCTTAAACTGGACTCCTTGGAAGAGCAATTTTAAAAAAAGAGTGGCAGTATTTATTTGAAAATTGGTACCACTAGTAATTCAGACTTTGTTGTGAGTATAATGCAGTAAATTAACTGTGTAAATTACCCTGAATATAAAAAGTTAAGGAAATGTTCCATGTACCTGGTTTAGTGCATATTTGCATTCTGCAATGATCACATATATCCTACTGAATTTATACCTATACATACTATGTTAATTTCTTTTTGCCCAGACCCCCATTATTTCAACCCTTCTAACCATCCCCATTTACAAAACTTCACCTTTTGGTTTCTTCCATTCTCTTGTTTAATCCCTTTTTCCTGATTTTCCTTACTTCTCCTCCCTCTCTTACTCTCCTTCCCGCCGGACCCTCCTCTGCCTATTTACCACTATGCTACACTTCTTCCTCACATGCAAGAGAAAATGCATTGTTTAGACATGTGTCTTATTAATTTCACATAAAATTACGGAATCAGGGTGCAGCCATTTACATTAAAATATCTGCAGTTAACCCTTGGTGGCAGCATGGTGCCCCATTATGTACACATTTTCTTTATTCATTTACCTTTCTTTAAGGCACCCCAATATCTGATGTGACATGAAGGCGTTCAAGGTCCGGGGAGGTCCTTTTGTAAAATAAACCCTAACACCTTGTGTTACAGTATCGATTTCAGCTGACACAATATATCACTGTTCACAAATCCTTACCTTGAGCAAGTAGATTTACTTTTCAGGTGCCCTCTGTTTTTTGGAAGTATTCTGTGTGACTCCGACTCTCCTTTTGTTCCCTGAGATAACATCAAAACCATTCCTATCACACAGACACATCAGTAACCTATACACTAATAATCAATACTTCCTCTGAGGATATTAAGATATGTTTCAAGGCCAGGAATTAATTTCTAGAAACACTTTACCTCACAGATTTTTCTACACTCTATCTACATTTATTGTAAACATAACAAGACAAGTAACTATGGATATCTGGGGATTTTTTTTCCACTGAGTTTTTTTTTTCAATTTTTATTTATGTATTTATTTTGAATTTTAGGGAAGGGTCTACAGGGTGTTCAAGATCTCACTACTAGATCAGACTCCTAGTGATTCACCAGTTTACAGCCTTCCAAGATCCGGGATTAGAGGTGTGCGCCACCACACTCAGTCTCAATTGCAGTCTCAACATGCCCCTGGGGTTAGGGGGGAGGCAAGCACGAGGATGCAACCCCCCAACCCCTGAGCCTGGCTATTTGGCCAGCCCTCCATTGTGAATTTTAGAAGCATTCTTTTCTGAATAAAAGTGAAAGAGTTGGTTCTATTTGTTGCAAATATTTCTACTAAACATCAGACTTAGTAGTAGAAAAAAGGCAATGAATGGGAATGGTACTGGCTCCTTCTTGTTCTGTCCTAAAGTGGGATCAGCAGTCAGCATGCAGAGCTCTCTAGCTCTGTATCCTCTCTGTCCTGTGTGCCATGTCATGGGAGACAGCTAGTTGGCATCTGAGGGACTGGGTACGGGCACTGCCAGGGATGAACTTCATGGTCTCCAGCTCCATTGTTCCATCTCTCATCCTCCTCAGTTTCCACATTTTAAGACACCCCGCCAATGTTAGCCATTCCTTAAACCTGTTAGAAAAATAGGTGATACACATCCTGGAAAGCACTGGGTGAATTATTCAGCAAGAAATCACTGATCCTTGTTGTCATGATTACTAATTCCTGGGGGGACAAGATGGGGATGTTGTCCTGGGGACGACACTGCCTTCCCATTCTGAACACTGGTGTGCAGGAAACAAGGTAGACTATGGCACGCATCACCCTGCCAAGTCTGGGTCCCGTGCCAGTGCAGCAGTGACAGGGTGTCAATGAGGAGCTATTAAACAGACTGCCCTTTTCTTCACTGAGGCGCTTAACTAAGGCACAGCTCTGGCAGCAAGAGCTGCGCTGAGGAGGCCAAGTTTTCATGGCAGCTCAGCTGTCTTCTAGCCGTGTGGGTAAATCAGTTCCTTTCTTCTCACTGCTACTTTAAAATGGAAAGGATGAAGCTAACCTGCCCTCCCTTCTCACACAATTGGCTGTGGGGCTCACATGAAGCTAGGAAGCTCTTGTGTCTGGAGGTGCACTGATCCTGGGTAGTTAGTGAACAGTGGGAAAGAAAAGTGGGCAAATCCCATGACCAGGCAAATTTGGAATCCCCAAGGGCATCAGGAAGGAAATCTATTGAAAACTCACATTAAATTCTTTTAGTTCCGGTTGTTTTTGAAGACAATAGAAGCAATGGTGATAGAAACATGGGAAAGGAACCTCTGATTTATTCTGCAAAGTCATGTTTTATAGAACAAAGCCCCATCCAGTACTTAATGCTGCTAGGAGATGCCCCCAAAACATGCCTATTCAACTACAAAGACCTGGCTTAAGTCAAGCATTTTGTATTCATGAGCACAGAGGCTGTGTGTGGTGTCCAAGTGACTCAGTCCCACTGACTGCTGGCTGAATGAGTGAGCACGACTACTGAGGCATTAGCAGTGCTGGTGGTATTCAGGGCAAACGTGTCCACTGGAGAGCAGAATTTGATCGGGAAGATCCAGTGCACCTCTGCTTCCGCAATTACTTATGATTTGAGACCCCAGTGCTATTCATCACAGCTGGTTCTGACACCATTTAATTACTCAGAATCATCAACTACACCCCCATACACTTGATCTGTCTTCAGACTGGCTCAGCTGCATCAAAATCATGCCTGCTAGTTAACAAATCCTGGCTTTTATAGCCTACTTCTATCCTTTAAAAATATATTCTGGTTAGAAGCTTGAGTCTACCTCACCAAAGTTTACAGCTTAAATATTACCAGCTGATAGATAGGGGAGTGGGGTGGGGAGAGCAGGGTAGGAAGGAGCCAGATCCCTTTTGAAAAGAACAGTGAAGCAGCAATAGTTAGGGGGGGAAAGACAGTGGAGAAATGGCCAGTATACTGTCACCTTCTAATTTAGCAACGATTTGAAATCAGTGGAAACAAGCATTCTGGTTTAGTAACTGCTAAATTGGAAAACTGGTAACAGGCTTCAAAAGAAGCTTTGGAGTAAGAATAACTAAGGTCAGCATCGTGCCTCACGTGACTCTGGCCACACTCTGGGACCTCACGAGGGCAATGAGGTAGGAGGATCGGCTGTGTGTCAGATGTTCCACAAGCACTGGCTAGTCCTGACCTCGCCGCAGCAGGCCTGTGTAGGACGGTCCCCTTAACACACCTGGAGCCTGACTGCCCGGCGGACACGCTTATCTAACACCGGGTCTCCAGGTCCAAATACGTTTTCCAGTCTTGCTTTGCTAACTGGTATCAAAAGCTGTAGGCGCGGTTTGGTCCTTGAATGGGGTCGCAGAATGGAGAGACAGAAGGTCTTCCAGGACAGCAGGTCTTCCTGCGCGCCTGAGAGGCTCTCCCACATCAGTGACGTGTCAGATCCTTCATGTGTGAAGAGTGCCTCTATCAAATGTTAATTTGCTCAGTGTTGATCTGTGTTGTAAACTTCCTGTCCCTGCTGGTCTGCTCCTATGGCTGTGTACCTGTTAGTATCCACCGTATGCATTTGGAGGATCTGAGGTTAAAGAAACAACAAAGGTGAGGTCTGGCTTTTTATTTTGTTTTTGTTTTCTTTTTTGTCGTTTTGAGACATGGTCTCACTATACTGTTCAGGCTGGCCTTGAGCTCACTTTGTAGACCAGGTTGATCTCAACCTTGCAACAGTCCTCCTGCCTCAGCCTCCCAAGTGCTGGAATGGCAGGTGTGCTAGGAAGGAGCCACCATGCCCAGCTCCTTTATTGTAAACTACTTATCCGGTGCTGAATGGGGCACTTCAGTATGCTCCCTGGGTCATGGTCAGTGTCACTTGTAAGGGTTTTAACACCTGTTAATATTACCTTAATTTTGAAATGCCAAAAAAATAATTGAAATGCCAGTTTTGAGTGAAAAAGGCTACTCCATGATCAGATGACATTATCAGCATCTAAATGATCCAAACAGGGGGGCCTGCCCCTTAGCTCACTTCTTTATGTGGCTGCTTCAACAAAGCAGTCAGGCTCAGGTTGCTGTGGTTCGATCCTCACAATTCAAGATAGCCAAACCTGCCCTGAAGGCATTTGGAGCAAAAAAAATTTAAAAAATTTAAAAAATAAATGATCCAAACAGTATTGACAGAAATTACAGATGGCATTGGTGTCCATAAGACAAAAATCACATCTCGTGCATGCAAACTGTATGAAGGGTTTTTTTAATCAAATTTTGTTGTCATTGTTGTTGCTATTTATTTGATGTGGGGTCTCAGACTACATAGCTCAGCCTCCTAGTGACCTTCCTGTATCAGCCTCCCCAGCACTGGGATTACAGGTGGGCTCCACCATGCCTGGTTTCAGGGTGGGCACGGAATACAGTACCAGGGATCAACTTCATTTCCTTGCGCTTGCCCAGGCAGGCACTTAGACCACCAAGCTATCTCCTCAGCCCACCATCTGAGTTCTAGTAAAATCAGATTTAACATCATTTATGACTATTCTTTGTTTTCTGTTAGTACATAATTGAAAATATATGAAGTAGAGGCAAAGGATCAGACCAAAGTTCTAGGTAACATCAGAGTTTGATCGACCATATTGAGGGACTGCTTTGAACAGTGCACACAGCTGCTCCCGTTCAGTCCTGGTCCAGTGCATTACGTTACAGGGGAGGCCCACTTCTGTCCATACAGAGGTGGTCAGATCCACTGCACAGGGGAACAGAATCAACCACCGAAATGAATCTCAGACTGGAACACCAGAAACTAAAATCTCTCAGAATACCTCAATGACTCTACCCTGAAGATGAATGTGCCCAAGGTATAACTCTTAAAGCCAGAAACCAAGCAAGCTTGGTTCTAAGCTAACTTGGCTCCAAGTCAGCTTGTTTCTAAGGACCTTGAATTAGAGTATTTTAGACTATAAATGTTTTTCAAACATTTTCTGCCTTTTGATTCAAATCAAAGAGAACATGCCTTGGGGTTTTAAGGCAGTTCCAAAATGTCCCACATGCTTAATGTGCTCAGCATGGCATTTTGGTTAATGTTAACATATCAGATTCATTAAGTTGTGTCCATTCTTTTTCTTAGTTTAAAGAGACAAAGGTAGCCATAAGACTCTTTAAAGCATCAGTATGGGCTGGGAAGATAGCGTGGCAGTCTAAGCACCTGCCTGGCAAGTGCAAGGACCCAAGTTCAATCTCTGGTACTACATGCCATGCCAGCCACCAAAACCAGGCCTGGTGGCACACATCTGTAATCCCAGCACTAGGGAGGCTGAGGCAGAAAGATCACTAGAAGTCCGAGCTGCATAGTGAGACCCTGTACCAAATAAATAAAAGATTAAAAAAATGTTAAAGTAGTATTGATGAAACTATAGGTTTTAAACTATTTCAGAACTGAAGAGAAAATAGCAGTTTATCCCATTTATAGAAGCAGACCACAACGGTCATGAAATAACTTTTCCCCAAAGAAGTGGGTTAAACTCATGCCTGTGAGGATTTTTTTAATGGATAGCTGAGAAGGCTATCCATTTACGAAAAGTTCAATACATACAGCATCTAATAATTGGAAAATCTTTAGAACATGGTTCCTTAAAACACAGAGTAATGCTTTTTAATGCCTTACTTTTTTTGATTATGGCAGCAAGTTCCTCCTTGTAGAGGGGTCTTCTCCCTAGGAAGTGCTTTGTGAATATAAAAGAACCAGTTTCTTCTTTTTATTGTGCTTAATGTAAATGTTTTGGAAAATATTCATAATTGCTATGCAACTGCTTGGTGAAAAAGCTGCTGGTTTCTAATCTGTGTTATATCTGCCCCATGAAAAAAAAACTTTGCTCTTATTTTGTCACTTTCTCCTGCTCTTTGTTGCAGCTGTCTACTGTTAATGACTTCCCCTAATAATTAGCTGCAGTGCTTTTGTGCATTTAAATCATACACTATAGAAAATGTGGCTTTTCATCAACCTTGTATTTGGCTAATGAATGATAATGTTTTAGCATCATTTTGTGCCACTGCTATTTAGAAAGTAAACTTCATTTAGAAAGTAGAGTTCCCGAATGATTTGTTCAGGACAATCACATCAGAACCAAACATGACAATTAGTTGGGCCATATCGTGGTGTTACTTCAGAACTGAGTCTTCACGATCAATCTGTAGTGTCTTGGTCATAAAAAGAGGCTATTAGGCCTCCAACTATCTGACAAACCATACTGGACATTGTACTTTATTGGAATAAAGCTGATGACTGATTAAAGAATGAAAATCACTACATCTTGTTCATATTCTCCACTTTTCTTCTTGGTTCTGGTATTCATTGTACCTGATGTTGTGTTGGGGGGCTGTAAAGGCAACTCCTACATGTGAGTGGATATTTTATGTCTTGGGTGGATATTTTACATATATCTGAAAAAGACAAGCTCTGGGCCCTGTGTCAGGCTATTTTCTTACCTTATAGGCACCACAGAGTGTTCATATAGAGACCCAGATTGTACTGCTCAACACTACTTCTTGATTCAATTGAGAGACACAGGAAACACAAGGTATATGAGACTGCTGCCCCTATAAGATGGCATACTGGTCCAAAATAACCTCTTTTATAAGTAGGAGAACCTCTAAAATAGTTACTGAGAAAATCATACAGTAAATGCACATGCCAGTAAGACACCTATGATTATCACCGAGTTATTATATGTGCTGTGCGGTGTATATGCACCATAGCTTATATGACTGGCAGTACACTACATTTATTTCTGTCAGCATCACTATAGATGTGTGAGTAGCATGCTGCACTCAGATGTTAGCTGGGCACTGATGATGCCAGGCCATAGAAGCTGTGGAGTTACAGTATAATCTTACCACAATACTGTCCTATACATGATCTGCGTTGATTGGAATACCGCTACACAGTGCGTGACTGTAGCTGCTTTCTTTCTACACTTTATTTATGCAACTTCCTGGTTTACTTAAGAATTTGTTTACAGGGTGGATTTCAAAGAAATAGCTGTAGCTCAGTCCCACAAGTGATGCCTAGCCACCAGTAACTGTCATGGTCATTATGCATGTCCACAACACACTAGAACTTTGTGCGATATCCTATCCTCAACTGTTAGAAGTGCTGGTCATTTATTTGCCATTCCAGTATTTATCTTATGTTTTACTCTTAGTATTTCTTTGCTATCTGAAAACTTTTTCTTAGTTCAATTGTTTTCAAACAATTAACTTCTAATTAATTAGTATTCAATTTTCTGAATATTGCTTAATCTCAATTTTTGTTCTAAGATTTATACTGTATCTTTGACTTACAATTTATTTAAAAGACATGGTATGCTATTTTCTCCTAGTATTAGAAACTTTAAAAAGTATATTTCCATTTTCTGTTGACTTTATATTTCTTCCCTGTCTTTTATACACATACACACATATTTATTAAAAAAATACATGTATAACCCAACATACGATTGGTACTGTTTCACAGAAATCTTCAATGACCTTTAAATAAGGGTTCATCTAATATATTTTATATAGTCCTCCATAACTATCATTTTTTTGTATTACAAAACATATTTCAGTATGTTTTTTTGTCATTTTTAAAAAATTTTTAATAGATTGCAAATTGAAAATGAATTATTTACAAACATAACTGAATATAAAAATAAAACTGTCCAAAATAAAAATGAAGAAAGAATTTACAGATCAGTCATAATAGTTCACTGTGTCAAAACCAAGAAACTTATATTCATATAATTAGAATTCTCAAAGTAGAA
>NW_004524786.1:3814428-3816571 GCF_000260255.1 Octodon degus | reverse complement strand
AAAAGATTTTGTTATATAACTACAAATCTAATTCATATGGTTAAAGGTGGCAAATACTTGTCACACTGTCATTTTCTAGGCTGTTCCATGTTATTGCCATTGTTGGTTGTACTATTTTAGCCAAGGTGATGTAAGTGTTCTAATCAGTTGTTCTTCCTGGTATACCAACATTCAGATTGTGTTTGGGTCATAAAAAATACTACAGGTCACTCGCAAAAAAACAAAAGCTGGGCCAAGTATGCAGCAACTCCCCATCCCCAAAAAATTGAATTTTGTGTGTGTGAAGAGACAAGATCTTACAACAAACACAAAACCCAAAATCCAACTAACACCTGCAGGACATCTCTGAGAAATAATCATTTTCCAAGGGTTCTAAATACTAGCAATAAAGCTAATCACCATCAAAATTTATAGGCATTAACCCAGAAATTAAATATGAAAATAATAGAAAATAAGACATTTAGTGGCCGGGGAGATGGCTCAGTGGAATAAGTGCTTCTCTGGCAAGCGCAGGGGCCTGAGTTCAATCCCCGGTTCCAGCAAAAAAAAAAAAAAAAAAAAGAAAGAAAGACATTTAAACAAGATGCAACCCAAGACTTCCAGCTCACCAAAGGCAAACCCAGGGGCCCAAAGAGGTAGAAAAATTCAAAAGCCTGTACTCTGTAAAGTGGTAACAGCAGAAAGAACACAGGAGCTGAACATGGCTCTAGAAAAAAATCAAATGAGAAATAATTTCTCAGACAACTACAGAAATGGTAACCATAATGAAAGACATGCTTAGTGAGTCTACAGCAGATACAGACAAAAAACTACAGGAGCTTAGAAAAATGATGGAAACCATGAACACCCAACAAAGGCAAGAGATAGAATCTATTAAATAGATTCAAATAGATATCCAAGAGATTAAAACTTTCACTGAAAGTATATACGGCAGAATGAGCCCATGTAAGAACAGAATATTACATACAAATGACAGGATTGGGGTGAGTAATCATAAAAATAAAGACTTCTTAAAAATAGCAACAAAAAATCAACAGCTGAGACATAATGTAAAGAAAAATAATATAAGATTAATCGGAATCAATAAAAGCAGGAGAGAGCACAAATGGCATAAAAGAAATCTGTTCATAGAAGTAATGGCAAAAAATTCCCCAAGCAGGAAAAAAGAATTTGATAGGCAAGTAAATAAAGGCATGTAGAACTCGAATTAGCTGTGATCAAAAAAAAAAAATCTATACCTATGTCTATAAAAAGTCAAGATTCCAGAAATTCAATAACTCTTAAGAACATATTAAAAGCTATGAGAAAAGAAACATCATGCATAAAGGAAAGCTCATCAGAATCACCACATACTTCTCAACACAAACCCTCAGGTCAAGGAAAGTTTGGAATGAACTATTTTAAGCCCTAAAAGAAAATAACTTCCAACCCAGATTAATGGACCCCACGAAACTATCTTTCAAAATTAATGAAAAAGGGCCAAGGAGATAGCTTAGCATAAGCACTTGGCTGACAAGTGCAAGGTCCTGAATTCAATCCCTAGTACAACAACAACAAAAAAAAAAACAACCCTAAGGGAATTCATGGCCACCAAACCAACACTCCAAAGAATTCTGAGGAACATTCTAGAAATAAATATAGATTACAACTTCATGAACCCCAACAGAATAAATATACAAGGGAAGGCAAGCAATTAAATAGGAAGAGGAACCAACAACAAGAAAATAACATGACATGGCTAAGCCAATACATATCAATTATAACCAGCAATGTTAACGGCCTCAATTCACCAATCAAAACAGACTAGTAAAACAGATCAAGAAGCAAGATCCAACAATACTGTATTATACAAGAAAAACAATTCATAACAAAAGTCAGAGACAAAGTCATAGGATGGAAATCAGTATTCCATGTGATGGGAACTCAGAAGAAAGGTAACAAAGTGGATTTCAAGCTAAGCCATCCTTAGATAATCAAAATATATGTGCACCAAATACCAGTGCACTACCTAAACAAAGCAAATATTAATGGACATAAAAAAGCAGTGACAAGCCATACAGTTATATGTAGAAGATGGGCAAGGCAATGATCCTGAGAATCTCCAGAAGATTTTTGAATCTAGCAGTTAATTGGAAAGATTCTC
>NW_004524786.1:3787394-3809813 GCF_000260255.1 Octodon degus | reverse complement strand
GTATCTGTGTATTCAAAGTGGTTAGGATAGATATATAGTTACATTCTCTTAATGAATAGAGGGATTTGTTCTAATGGTGTTTGTAAATAGGATATCATGTGTGCATCTTGTACAGCAATTAACCAGTAGGAAGAATGTATGCAATGTGAAACTGTCCTACCAATTTGGTTTGAAATTGTCTCACTGCTATTTGTTTCTCAATAAAATTACGGAAAAAAAGAAGATTAAGTAATTTGTCCAAAGTGACATATCTAGTAAATGGCAGAACCAGATTTTGAATCCAGAAAAAAAAATCAAGCACTAATACATTTGTACAGGAGACTTCAATGCCCCATAGTCACAAATAGATCAACTAGTCAAAAAAATCAGTAATTACACATCAGAACCAAACCAAACTTTTGATCAAAAGAAGTTAGTAGATATCTATAGTGTTCTACCCCAGAACATTGGAATACAGATTTTTAGCTTCCCATGGGACATTCTACAAAATAAACCACATTCTAGCTCACAGAATATGCTTAAGTAAATGCAAAGGAAAACTGAAATTATCCCGTGCATATTATCAGACCATAGTCCAATGAAAGTTGAAATCATGGGAAAAGAAAGCACAAGAACTACATAAACATAGAAAAACTAAGGTTCACATGAGGTAGGAAATTATAAAAATCCGAACAGATACTCAGTTGACACTAAGAAAATACAACGAATCAATTTGAAGGGTTGGTTCTTGGAAGAGTAAATAAAATTGACAAGCCCTTAGCCAAAATGATCAAACAAAAGAAAAGAAAAGACTCACATCCATGCAATTAAGAATGCAAAGAGATGGGCTGGGGAGATGGCTCAGGGGTCTAAGCACCTGTCTGGCAAGCGCAAGGACCAAAATTTGATCCCTGGTACAGCATGTTGTGCTGGCCCCAGAACCTGAAGTGGTGGCACATGTCTGTAATCCCAGCACTTGGGAGGCTGAGACAGGAGGATCACTATGAGTCTGAACTGTGTAGGGAGACCCTATGTCCAGTAAATTAGTTAATCAATTTTTTAAAGAAATGAATGTAAAGAGTGAAATCATAACAGATCCCACACAAATCCAGAAGATCATTAATAGTACTTCCAGAACCTATATTCTAACAAGACAGAAAAAAAAAAAAAAAAAAGCTAATTTGGTTTTACCACACGGAATTCACTCTGGCTGGGGAGATAACTCAGTGGCATAAGTGAATACCTGGTGGGCTGAGCTGGCCACATACACACACACAAAATAAATAAATAAATAAATAAATCAAGACAGAAAAAAAAAAAAAAAAAAAAACAGAAGAAATGGACAGATTCCTAGATATATAAGAATTACATGCTGGGGAGATAGCTCAGTGGTCTAAGCACCTGCCTAGGTAAACACAAGGACCCAGGCTCGATCCCAGGTAACCATATGCTGTGCCAGCCACCAAGACCAGGCATGGGTCTGCAATCCCAGTGCTAGGGAGACTGAAACAGGAGGCTCATTAGGAGTCTGAGCTGCGCAGTAAAACCCTACAAAATATATAATTGTTTTTTTAAAAAAGGAATTACCAAAGATGAATAAAGAAAATTTTAAAAACTCTAACTTCGTATCAGTCAAGGAAATTAAAGATATAATTAAAAGCCTACCAATAAAGAAAAACCCAGGTCTTCAGAGATTCACTGCTAAATTCTGCAAGCAATGTAGAGGACACCTAATGCCAGTACTTCTCAAATTCTTTAATAAAACTGAAATAGAAGCAATACTCCCAAATTAATTCCTGGAAGAACGCATTACCCTGATGCCTAAATCAGAGATGGGCCGAACCTAAAAAGGGATGTACAGGCCAATCTCCCAAAGGAACATATACACAAAAATCCTCAATAAAATACTGGCAAACAAAATGCAACAAATCATCAAAATTATACAACATGATCAAGCAGGACTCATCCCAGGGATGCAAGAATGGTTCAACATATGCAAATATATAAAGTTAATACACAGTATTAACAGAACCAAACACAAAAACTACACAATCATTTCAGTAGGCACAAAAAAAGCATCTGGCAAACTCCAACATGCATTCATCATTAAAAAATCCTATAGAAAACTGGATAGTTCGGGGGTTCAATCCCCAGGCCTGCCATTCCAGCCCCACTCCCCAGGGTACTCTGAGACAGCAATTGAGACTGGGCGTGGTGGTGTGCTCCTGTAATCCCAGCTCTTGAGAGGCTGTAAACAAGCGGATCACTATGAGTTGGATCTAGTAGTGAGACCCTGAACATCCTGTAGACCCTACCCTAAAAAAAAAATAAGAAATAAATAAATAAACAAACAAACAAACAAAAGAAAACTGGAATAGATGGTCTTTACTTCAATCTGATAAAAGTCGTCTGTGACAAACCAACAGCCAACATCATAGTAAATAGACAAAAATTGAAACCTTACACTGTAAAATCAGTAGCAAGACATGGAAGTCTTGTCATCAAATTGGACCTTGTGAGCTTGAGCCTAAGGAATACTGATCCTGCTTTGCTTGAGCTGGAGAGCAACGCCTCTTCTGAAAACTGGAATAAATAAACTTGTGACACTCTTAAAAACTTATCTTTTTAGTAAAATCCCTGGGTTTTATAGGGTAATTATAGTTTGACGCTAACAAATAAAAATAGGAATTTATAATAATTTTCAATACCAGTTTATACATACAAAATACATTTTTAAAAAGCACTAGGAAAGTGTGATAGAAAGCCTAATTTGTCCTCAACTAACTAAGCCAACTTTAACTGGTTGCTTAGAACTATATTAACTATTATTCTGCTACCTTGTTGTGAAATAGTGTCCTACTTTTTCCATAAAATAAAATTGCCTTTCTTATTCTGCAGTTGATGGTGCAACACTGCATAACAGTTTCTAAGCATTGCCTTTGGGCTGCTCTTACAGTGTGCTTCACCAAACAAGCCTTTATGAAAGCTCGAACGCGTCTTCGCTTAGAATCCCAGAAGAATGCGACTAGTACATTTTTCACTAGTACATTTAATAGACACTGAGGCAGAGATAAGTCTTTCACACAGCCCGGGTACCGTGTGAGACGGGGAACCTTCTGGGGCACTCTGCCAAAACACACTTCTTACTCAGTATTACAGAATTCAGATCTATCTGGGTATTTTTAAAATAGCAAGAAATATGACACAGAGAAGCCAAAGTTTCTAGATGTACCGTTCTTATACCAAGATTACAAAAGTAAGGTATCAAACAAGATCCTTCTAATACTGAGAACGTCAGTTTCTTAGCTGCATGCACCAGCGGCAGACCCAGCGATCAGGAGAGCAAAGGGTTTATTAAAAGGATAATGACTACCCTCAGAATCACTGGAACACCTGAAAGTGTGGCACGAGGCTCAACAGAGAAGAGGCCTGGTTCTGGGGTGGGGATGGCTGCCCCTGCTGACACCTCAGCGGCGCAGCGTCACTGACTACATGCCAAGCAGGCTGAGACATCGACTATCTTCCAGCTCCTACAGCGGAAAGGCACTCTGTGCTTCTTGTCAAACTATGAAGTGGCACTTATCTAATAACATTTATTTTAAGTGATATTTAGAGATAAATATACTGTGTCATTTATACTACGTCATTAGACATCACGTTATTTCTAAGTTCCTTATACATTTACACTGACATTTGTGCAGCCCTTGGTTTAATAGCACTAGCTGAGAGCCTTTATTTCTTACAGCGCTGGTGTGGGCAGGACAGGCACTTACATTGTCATAGACAGCATGCTACAACAGATAAAAGACAAAAGCACAGTTAACGTCCTGGGATTCCTGAAGCATATTAGGACACAGCGCAACTACCTCGTCCAGACTGAGGTAAGGACAGGTCCTCGGTGACGCCAGCACACGCTTACCCTGAAGGGTGAGTGATGGGGAAACAGATTCATTCTCTTACACTGAAGGGAATGGAGAAGTGTGGGGTAAAATAGGATCTGTTTTCAGATCAGTTTCCTATTTCCGTGTGAACTTGAGAATCTGGACTGCTCGATAACTACACAGCATTTAGGTATGAGATACAGTTGCATTAGGTGTTATGAGGAGCTAGGTATGTTTTCGGGCCTCAGGAACATAAAGGACACCACCATTCCTAGCAAAGTGTGGAACACAGAGGAACCTTAACAGTCACTACCCTGAAACAAATTGGTATGGATAGGGCAGTGAGTACTGAGGCAGACCCCCTGGCTGCTAATGCTTGCAGGAATTCACTGGGAGGTCCCAGTGGTAGACTTCAAGGACTGCGGGTTACCCTGAACAGCTCTCCCTGGTGACCCCATTGACTGTACCTTGTAGGAGCAGTACATTTTCATCCATGATGCCTTGTTGGAGGCCATTCTTGGGAATGAAACTGAAGTATCTTCAAGTCAGCTGCACAGCTACGTTAACAGCATCCTCATACCTGGAGTAGGAGGAAAGACACGACTGGAGAAACAATTCAAGGTAGTGCTTTGTGGAATTCCTTTAGCATAAAGCAAGAGGGTAGAAAAATGCCTTCGCGTTTGGGGTCTTAGTAGCATTAAGGTCAGCTTGATACGAACTTCTGTTTATTTTCCATCTCATTACATTGAAGGAGTACAAAGCTGCCCCCATGTTAGTATCATTGCTAATATTCAAGTCAGGGTGTGATGCTACCTTTCTTCCTGAGCAGTTTATCGCTTAACTTGAACATGAACAGCATCGTCTAGCCACGGTGGCGTAAGACTTGGAGTCAGCGCTAGTCAAAAAAGAAAACAACACAAAAACCTCTTTTCTGAAATACCGGATAACACCACTGTTAGTACGGGTTATTTATAGATAGGTCATTCTCAAATTATGCCTATTTCAAAAACTACTCCAGAAGAAATTTGAAAACCCCCCAAAAGCTACTAAGTCTAACAATACTATAGGGGAGTAACTTTTCCTGCAATAGTTATTACTTTCTTTGATGGAGACATGAGGAAGTAGAGATAGTTAAGGTTCGCATGGATTAACTGACATGAAGCTGAAACACAAAGTAAAAGGACTATGAAAGCAATTAAGACTGGCAAAGCTCAGTGTCTTTCTAATTACTTATCTTTTCAGTTAATTTTTTTAGATATTGTTGTATATGTTGGTAATTTCCCATTCTGGGTCAAGATTGAGTGTATGGGAAAAATGAGTGCTACTTTACTTTCCATGGTAAAACTTCCCATTGCCTTCATTTAAATCTCAATTATAGAAATATGACTGCCAAGAAAATTTCACCAAGAGATACAAAAGGAAAACACATTGATTTCACTGAGTTTAGTCCTAATAATTTTAAATGTCTAGCTCTATTAATATCTTAGCTACTATAAAAGCACTGAAAATAATAAACAATGGTAAAACACTGCATCATTTTTAATGTTTTAAAATGAGTTCAACATTTCTTAATTCTGCTTCTCTTCCCATTTCTGCAGCATACATTCAACCAAAACTTTTGTAGTCTATGGGAAGTTTCACCATGAAAATTAAAATGGCACATATTCACCTGATTTTATTCCACTTTGAAAAATTACTCTATATAAAATAATATGCAAAGAAAAAATTCAAAACACTGGGGTATTCCTAATTTTTAAGCCTATGACCCAAATGCTCCAAAATCCAAAACTCTTGAGTGTAACTATCATGCCATGGAATATTCCATACCACGGAATATTATTGTACGCACAAAGTTATAAAAATGTTAGTAAGATTATCTTTAGGGGGCTGGCCAAATAGCTCGGCAGATTAAAGTGCCTGTTTATGCAGACGCAGGGGCCGGGAATTTGATTCCAGGGTCTGCCATGCCGGCCCCATCCCCGGGGCAATTGCGACTGGGCTTTGTGGTGCATGCCTGTAGTCCCTGCACTTGGGAAGGTATAAACAGGAGGATCACTATGAGTCCGATCTATGCAGTGAGACCCTGTAGGCCCTGTAGACCCTGTCCGAAATACTAAATAAACAGATTATCTTCAGGCTACTGGTCTATGGAACATAAAGCTGATGTCTAGACTTGATCTCCATCCTCCACAGAGCACATATTGCATATACAGTCAGCCTAGTCTGCCAAAGAATCAGACACTCTGCTGGTCCCAAACATTTCACATATTTTAATAATCCATGGAATTAGTCTACGCAGTTTGTCGTCAGAAAACTGAGTCTTCACAAGCACTACAAACAATTCAATTCAAACAGAAGAAAAAATGATTAGAAACTCAAAAAACAAAACTTACCTCTAGGAACTTATTGCTCACTAAGCAATAATAACAATAATAACATGGATCGCCCACATGCATCAACATAAAAATATTGTATTGAAAAAATGGCTCAGACACACACACACACACACTATATATATATATATATATATATATATATATATACACACTCTGCATAGGTTATTTATTTCTATATATAAATATGAAAAATAACAGCACTACTGAGCTTAATCATTCATAGTGGCTTTAGAACAATCTCAGTTAAATGGAAAAGCTCTATGGCCCTATTAGGTTGTTTTTATCTTCTGGGAACATCATTAACTCCTAATAGCATGGAACAGTCTGTTTTAGTTTAGGGACTTTAGCAGCTTATTACAGTCGAAATTCACAACTGCAATAATAACCTGCACAGAGAAATCCATATAATTCAGCCAATACTGGACACTGGATACCTATATTCTAGGAGTCCAACACCTGATAGAAGACACAACCAAGATCATAAACCGAAGTACCTGTAGTGAGCACGAGACCATTCTTTGGCCTCCCCCAAAATGCCTTTTCTTCATAGTAATCTGAGTATTGGTATTGTCCTAAACTGTGAAACAAGTCTTATTATGACCTCTAATAAGACTGTCACATTTTTAGCGTGTCACACTAATACTACGTGGAATGTGTCAGAGCTCAGAAAGAATATAACAAAGAACCGAAACTCTTCAGTTGTACTACATAAGATCTTAAAGTGAGTTTGAATATGTTCAGTGTGTTAGCATGTTTTACATTAACTTTTATGTATAAGGAAGCAGCTACTAGCACAGGGAAAATGTTATGTTTAATGCAACTAAGGGAGTTTCAGTATGTCAAATGTAGCTTAGTTCACCTCAACATGCAAGGATGTGCTTCTTCCTACCATATGTCAACTTACAAATACTAATAAGGTCAGTACTGTGGCATTAACATTTCTGGATTAATCTGTATAACTGGCATCAATGAATTATCCTGGTATGAAACCCATGCACTATTGATTGGTGAAGACCCTAGTACAAAGTAACTCAGGACAACACAGAAAACACTATGTATGCACCTCAGGCACAGGTATGGTGAGCACTGCAGAGATTTATCACTACTGAGAGAGCCACTGTTTTCTCAAACCTTCATGGGGAGAAAGATAGGGTTGGAAAGGATTTGAAAAAAAGAGCAGAGGACAACACACTGGTGTTAAGTATACATCAAACTATAGTTACAAGTTATCTGAAGCCAAACATATCTATACAGGATATTTGCTCAGTAAGTCTCAGGACAGAGTGCCAGGGAGATATGTTATTCACTGAGTAAATTCTCGGAAAGGGCTGTTAGTTTCTTTGTATACTAAGGTGAATGCACTGTTTTTTTCTTTTTTCCTCACTGAGCAAGTTCAAGTGAATCTTGCACCTTTGCCCAGAAAGAAAGGAACAGATTACATTACTATTTCTTACAATGTGGTGAGAGCCAACCATTAGTCATAAATAAGACCAATTAAACTGAAAGGTGTTAAAGAACAGATATCATCCATGTGACTGATTTTTATTCTGAAATAATTTCTCAACTGGTAATATGAAAAGTATAAAGATTTCTATATTCTGACACTTTTAACACAAGTTTCTTTGGGAAGAGGAGTATGAAAAGGCCTAAATAAAGCAAAATGCTTAAGGAATCTATTGTTCATTCTACCCATCTTGGCTTTCATAAATGTTAAAATTACTGTTAAGTACAAAAAAAAAAGCAGGGGTGACTTGAAGTAAGTTGTACGTGGAGAGAAAACTGCACAGTGTTAGCAGAAGTACATCTGAAAATCACTGAATGCCTGTCTCCATTATTTTAGTATGGCAAAAAATGCTGTCTTGTTTCATAAATTTATTTTACCATCATAAATTAATACTATAGTACCTGTACTCACTGACTTTTCCTCTTCTAATTGAAGGGACATTACAGGCGCAATGAATTTATCATAATCCAGCATCCACTGTCACACTATTAAAGACTTCTGGCTCATGATCTGGGATCATTGTCATGCTGCCAGACAACCAGAGCTTGGTGAGTGAGGCACATCTGCTGTATACTAATGAGCCCCTCACACTAGGAACATAAGTGACACAGGTACCTTGCCACAGGGCTGTCTGTACAGCTTGGGAGCAAATGTACACTTAAAAATTATACCAATTCATTTCATAGAACTGCAAAACTCTCAAAGTGATCTCTGTCACTTCTATTACCTGAGTATCTGGTGTGTTCATATTACCCTTCTCTATACTTTATTGTGGCATGTGGCAGAAGGTTTTGGAAAAGGTTCTTTTTCATTAATTTCCTTATGTGACTTTTGACTGATTTCCTACCTGCTGTATGTTATTTTAGACAAACAGGATTACCTCAGTCTATACAGGTACTACTACTGCCTCATTTAATAGCTGAGAAAACTGAGGGAACTGACTTACCCAAGAACATGCAGAAACCACTACAGCAACTCACAAAATCTTAAGGGAGAAAAAAAAATGCATTACTTCTCTGGTGTGAGAAACTATTACTGTGAAATAGGAAGAAATTGTTCAAATATGGAGGGGGAAAAAGTAGAGGGAGACGTACAGGAAAAAAAAGAGGAAAGGAAAAAAAGACAAACAGAGCTTTTATAAATGGGGAGGGAAGGAAGGGTTGGGGAGTAGGAGAATGGGGAAAAAATCAAGTTATACCATGTACTGATACAAATTCTCTATGATGAATGTGATCATCTTGTATATTGAAATGTATGATAGTATCTTATTTTAAAAGAAAAATCACTGGAGCCAGGATGTGACCAGTCATCTGTCTTCAGAGTCCCCGCTTTTAATCCTTTACTATATATGTCCCACTACACAACATACAAGTGTTTTTCAGGAGAAACATTTTATTTGAAGTACTAATGTTTTTCTTCCTGTTCCAGTCAAGTCAGGCACACTGCAGCCAAGTGGTAGGAACGGCTATTTGGGTATAACAAGTAGACTTTTGACCAAACCACCATGTCTGTCCCCTGCCTTAGTCCTTCTCTGTTGAAGTCTCTGAACTCTGTAGGAATCTGCATAAATTTGTGACATGAGCTTCAGTAAATTCATTCTTCCTTACATCTCAGAACTAGCTGGGTCTTGTCCACGTAGTTACTCTGTGGACATGGAAGCCCGTAAGAGAAATACGAAAACAAAAAACAAGGAGAATCAGGCTTCGTGTCATCATATAATGAGGACTCTGATCAAGAAGGAACAGCCTGTGCCTGAACCCTAGTCTAGATGACATGCATTTGACTGTGTGCCCAGACGTAGGAACTTCTTCACTTTGTCGCATTCTGCTCCAGCTTCAGAATACCAAGACTGCTTCTGGATGATGGAATGGCAACAAAGTTCAGCATCTTAACATAAATGCTGGAGTGCAAATTTTCAAATTAGCTGGCAACAGGGGTCTGTTCTCTTTGGCATATGGGAATTGGAGGCATGTAGGGCCGTGGAAACGCTCATTTGTTGAATGAGTCAGTGTTCTGTTCTTCGTACCTAAGCCCAGAGCACAACCACCATAAAGCATCTACAAAGGCACTCGCTTGTGTGGAAACGGCTAGAGGGAGAGAGACTGGGGGTACAGTTTGACAGTGTGACGACACAGGGACTGACATGAGACCCATCACCCCAGAGTCTGAAGAGAGGTTAGATGGGTGCGCATTTGCTTTCTCAGCTCCTGGTATCACTGTGGTATGATGTTTTCAGTTTTTCTGGAGGAGGTAGCATTTAATGATCCTGGTCTTTCAGGAAGAACAATGATTTTCCGGTTCAGTTTGTGTATTTGAAAGTCTTTTTCTGCTTTTCCTTTTGCCCTAAGTGAAATCAGTTTGATATCTTTTTAACTAATTAGATAATTCACTATTTGGTATTATCATCCTAAGTTTCTTTGTTGTGTGAAGTTCTATTATTTGCTCTTTTCAAATACAGAAATTAAGGCTCAGAAAATTGACGCAGAATCACACCCAATCTTAACCCAAGTTTAATTCATGCAAGCTATTAGTTCCATTCAGATGCTATAGGCTATGTCCAACAGTACTTCCTCTCTTGAATATCTGTTTATAGGGCCATGCTTCCATTTCTTTGAACCAAATATATTAAATCTTAAAAGAGTTACAGACTTCTTTTGTATAAACTACACCCAATTGCTAATCTGTTTTCCCTTATGGTGAGCTTTAAAAATAAAAATGTACTTGGCAATAAGCTACACTGAAACTTGAAAGGGTGATGAGTCTTATTGGACTGTTGGCTCATTTCTAATGCAACAATGCAAGATTAAACAAAGCCTTCTTTGTTTTGAACATTATTCAGAATTATTTCTGACTTCAGTGATAGTAGCTAGGCATTTCCAGGAGAATGTCTATAAAACTCTACATCCTATAAGCGAACTAGCGTTTGTCATTTGCTCTAAGTAGGAAAATGGGGAAGTGTATACATGATCATATTTCTCACAAGCTCCAAACTATGTGACAATTAACTTTTTCTTGTGCATCTTTAGTTTTCAGGGATAGTACCAATTCCAAATATCACAAACTCATAAAGCTTGCTCCATTCAAAGCTAAAAGAATTTTTATCCCCACCTAAAATCCAACATTAAGAACACCCTGTACTTATATCCAACATGCTTATTTATGGCAAGTCCATTCCCGAAAGGCTGTATCCTGTCATTTTTTAGCAGGATGATTAAAAACAATTTTGGGCATCCCTGAGCATGTCCTCATTTATACAGGCAAATGATAAAAATTCCTTACTTAGGAAGTAAGATTCAAAACATATAAAGAAACCACATAACTCAACAGCACAAAAGGAATAACCCAAATAAGAAATAAGCAAGATAACCAAACAGGTATGTCTCTAAAAATGACCAACTATGAAAAGATACTCTATATTATTAATCATCTGAGAAACAAATCAAAACCATATGATTTGCTACCTCACATTAGGACAGGAATTATCAAAAAAGCAATTGACAAAGGTGTAGAGAAAAGGAAACTCTCACATTGTCAGTGGAAATATATACTGGTACAGTTATTATGGAAACAATATGAAGGTTTCTGGATTTTTTTTTTTCAGAACCGGGGATTGAACTCAGGCCCTTGCCAGGCAAGCACTTATTCTACTGAACTATCCCCCCAGCCCCAATATGAAGGTTTCTAAAGGAATTAAAAGTACAATTTCCAGGATTGAGGATGCAATGTAGTGATAGAGTGGTTGCCTAGAACACACAAGGTGGTTAACCCTTATTACTTGGGGAAAAAATTACCATATAACCTAAGATAATAAAGTCACCAGCTTAAGAAGCTGACTGTCTGAATACCCACTTTGAGTGCAGCATCACTGACAATAACCAGAACAGAGAAACAACCTGTCTGCCAGTGGACAACCAGGCAAAGACATACGTATGGTAAAGAAACACAGGGGTGTAAGGTCCAGTTCTAGGAAAGAATAAGGTCTTATATTTGCCACAGCATGGATGACGTTGGAGAAAATTATACTGTGAAACAAGGTATGGAGAGGTGTAGAAAATGAGGAGAAATAAGTGAAAGGATACAAGTACCTGATCTACATATAGGTAATAAAATTATGCTGTATTTTGAATTCAGGCTAGATGAGAAATTTGTTGTTCTTGCCACCAAATAAAATGATGAAAGATGGTGTATATGCAATTTGTTTGACAGTAGGAACACTCTGATGATAAGTATGTATGTGTATATGTGTGTGCATGCTTATGATACAATAAAAAATACTTTGAAAACATCCTTATCTTACTAATGTATCATAAAAATTCAGAGATGATAATCTTTATGGAGCTCCTCTGCAAATGGTATTCAACTACATAATTCTTTTTTTTTTAGAAAAAATGTTTTCATTATTTTTTCATTAATTTTATTGAGAAACAGCAATGACACAGTTTCAAAACCAATTAATAGGACACTTTCAATAATTAATATATTGCATACTGTTATCTTCTTAGTGGTTATTCATAGTACAAAATGGAGACATGATATCCTGTCCAAATACTATTAGTACAAATCTTTCTTCTCATTGAATTAAGAGAAAGTAGCTGTATATCTATCCTATTTTGTGTATACAGATACAAAATGATCCTTCTTTTGTATCCTTTTTCTTGTTTAGTTTTGTTAGAGAAGGGTATTCCATTGCCATTTAAATATTGTAGGTGCATGAATTCAGCAAAAATAATCCAATATAGTCCCGTAGTCCATAGTAATAGTGGATTATCCATAGGACTGGAAATACCAGATGTTGTTGACTTGAGCCTTTCACAGCTCAGCATATTAATATGGCTGTACTTTTTATACCTCATTTTTACACTTTTCTGCTGGATTGTTAGGACCAAGATAAAGCAAGACCTATATAACAAGAAATGAATCCTTTGTATCTGATAAGGTCAGTCAAGTCCCCTCAGGATTTATCCTGTTACCCTGTATCGCATTTTGCAGATCCTTTGTCAGTGTCAGCCATGTGGATGAGTCACGGCCATTGCTTGACTAATTTGCTCTATGTGAAAGCCTGAGAGAATGTCTTATCTCTAGGTGACCTTCCTTAGGCACTTGATCTGTGGCCCCATAATCTCCTTAATCAGAAAATTTGGAACACAACTGATTTACATGATGTTACAGTATGTGTTCTCCTACATCCTGAGTCTTCACTAAACTTGAAAGTCTAAGGCCAAAATGTTGACTGACCTTGCAGCCTTGCATTTTCTCTAATTTTTTATCTGAAAACTTAGGTTGTTAACCCTCCAGAAGAGTAGTTTATTGTTGTTACCATATACCTTGGCTGTTAAGCTTAACTTCACTCTCTGTCTGAATATCAAACATCTTAGGCATAACATGGAACAGGTATTTCCCATCTAGTATTGATACGTTAAACTTTAAGTTTCTGCAGAATGTGGAGAAAAAAATTAAAAAATACTTTAAAATATTAATAAACAATTACATATTTTTACACAGAAATTCAGAAATCTAACCATATACAGCATTGTAGCAGGAGAGTCCTGTGACACTTTTTGTCTCTTTTTGTCATTTATTACCCTTTAAAAAAAATTACTTGAGAAGAGTATGGCAGTAATTCGTATGTCATGACAAGCACTATGTATTTAGGAGACCAGAATGACAGGCATTCCAACTGTGACCCTTCTATTACATATTGCTTTCTTCAGTGCAGTTGCTTAGTTCACAGATATCAGCATATATAGTTAATCAGGGTGAGAAAGAATCCTACCAATTAACTGCTAGATTCAAAAACCTATTGAAGATTCCCAGAATCACTGCCTTACCCATCTTGTGCATATAAATGTATGACTTTGTCTCTGTCATTTTTCACACCTTTTCTCATTGCCCTTTCCTCATTGTCCAATCCTCAAGTTCCTGCTTTCCTCTTAATTGTGTTATACCTGTCTATTTCTATTTCTTCTTTTGAGTTCTTATACTAGGGAGACTATATGATATTTACACATGTGGGTCTGGGTTATTTCACTTATGAGTATATGTTCAAGTGGCATCCACTTAAATATAAAGGCTTCAAGTTTATCATTCTTTAAAGCTGAGTAATACTCCATTTTATAAAAATACATCTTTTTCATCCATTCCTCATGTGACAGGCATCTTGGTTGTTTCCAAGATTTGACTATCATAAATTGTGCTGCTATACACATAGGTACACATATATCACTATGATATGATGTTTTCAGTTCCTCCAGGAAAATTCCCAGTGGGAGGATAGCTGGTTTAAATAGGATTTCCAATCCTAGTTTTTTAAGGAGTCTCCACACTGATTTCCATAATGGTTGTACCAGTCTACATTCCCACAAGCAATGGAGAAGGGTTCCTTTTTCCCCACAGCCTCTCCAACATTTGTTTTTGGTTAATTTATGATAGCCAGTCTTTGTGGGGTGAGATGGTATCTCAGTGTTGTTTTAATTTGCATTTCACAGATGGCTAATGATGGACCATTTTTTCATATATTTATTCGCTTCTTTAATTTTGTCCTCTGAGAGCTATGTGTTCATCTCAGATGCCCATTTCTGGATTTGGTCTTTAAATTTTGGGGCCCTAACGTTTTTTAGTTCTTTATAAATTCTAGAGAGCAGACCTTTGTCTGAGAGCTTATTAGTCAAAATTATCTCGAAATTTGTGAGTTACCTTTTCACTTTGTTGGTAATTTTTTTTCACGTGCAAAAACTTCTCAACAAGAGGAGGTCCCAGTTGTTAGTTAATTCTTTGTAGTATTACTCATGTGATTTGATTCTTGTTCATGAACTCTTTGCCTACTCCTATGTCTTCAAGAGTTCCTCCTACTTTCTCTTCCAGGAGATTTAGTGTTTTTGTTTTAATGTTTAGATCTTTAATCCACTTTAGAGTTTGGTGATAGAACTGGGTCAAGTTCTAGTTTTTGGCATGTACAGAGCGAGTTTTTCCAGCACCATTTGATAAAGAGGCTTTCTTTCTTCCAGTAAGCGTGTTCGACCCCTTTGTCAAAGATCCGGTAACTGTGTTCGTACAGGCCTCTGCATCTTTTAATCTATTCCACTCATCCTCAGGTCTATTTTGTTGACAGTACCAGGCTGATCTTATCACAGTAGCTTTGTAGTATAATTTCAAGTCAGGAATTGTAATGCCTCCTTGTTGTCCAGTCCTCAAGGTCTCACTTTTCTTTCAATTGTATTAAAATTTATTTCCAAATAAACTGCCTTGTCTTTGTTGCCCAAGATTGCCTTTGCTATTCTAGGTCTTTTCTGGTTCCAAATAAATTTCAGGAACAATTTCTCTAGGTCTGTGAGGTATGTTGGTGGAAGTTTGATAGGGATTGCATTAAATCTGTACAGCGATTTTGGGAGTATGGCCATCTTCACAATGTTGGTTCTTCCTATCCAGGAGCAGGGAATATCTTTCCATTTTCTGAAATCCTCTATGATCTCTTTTTTCAGAATACTGTTATTTTCCTTAAAAAGATCTTTGACTTTAGTTAAATTCTAAAGTATTTCATTTTCCTCGGTGCTATTGTAAAAGGTATTGTTTCTATAATTTCCCTCTTAGTGTGCTTGTTATCTGTGTAGAGGAATGCTATTGATTTTTGGGTATTCACTTCCTGCTATGCTACTGAATTTGTGTATCAGTTCTAGTAGCTTTCTTGATGGAGTTTTTTGAGTCTTCCAAGTAATGTATCATGTCATCTGCAAATAATGATAATTTAACTTGTTCTTTACCTATTCTTATTCTCTTTATTTCTCTCTCTTGTTTAATGGCTCTAGCTAATGAATCCAGAACTATATTGAATAGGAGGGGTGATAGAGGACATCCTTGTCTTATACCAGATCTGAGAGTAAAACATTTCAGTTTTCCCCCATTTAGAATTATGTTAGCTGTTGGGTTGTCATAGATGGCTTTAATCAGATTGAAGTAGACGCCATCTATTCCAATTTTTTGCAGGACTTTGAACATGAATGAGTGTTGGACTCTGTCAAAAGCCTTTTCTGCATCAATTGATATGATCACGTGGTTTTTAGATTTCACTCTATTGATATAGTGTATTATATTTTTAGATTTGTGTATATTGAACCATCCTTGCATTCCTGGGATGAATCCTACCTGGTCATGGTATATAATCTTCTTGATGATTTGCTATATTCTATTTGCTAAGATTTTATTCAGGATTTTTGCAAGTACATTCATGAGAGAAATTAGCCTGTAGTTCTCTTTTTTAGTTGTGTCTTTCTCTGGTTTTGGTATCAGTATAATACTTGCCTCTAGGAATGATTTTGGGAGGACTTCTTCCTTTTCAATTTCATTGAAGAGGTTGAGAAGCATTGAGATTATATCTTCCATAAATTTCTTGTAGAATGCAGCTGTGAATCCATCAGGGCCTGGACTTTTGTTCGTAGGCTTACTACATTTTGTATTTCATTGGCTGTTATTGAGGTATTGAGAGTTGTTGTATCTTCTTGATACAGTTTTGATAATTTGTACCTTTCTAGGAATCTGTCCATTTCTTCTCTGTCTTCTACTGTGTGATAGTACAGGCTCTCAAAGTAGCTACTGACAATCTTTTGAAGGTAGTTATACCCTTTTCCTTATTGCTTCTATGTGAATGTTTTCTTTCCTCTTTTTGATGAAGTTAGTTAGAGGTTTATCAATTTTATTATTTTATCAATTTTATTTAATCTTTGAAAGAAACAGCTTTTTGATTAATTCTTTGAACTGTTTTCTTCATCTCAATTGAATTAATTTCTGCTCTAATCTTTATGATTTCTTCCCATCTTTGGGCTCTGGGTTTGGTTTGCTCTTCCTTTTCTAGATGTTGGAGGTGCATCAATAGGGTGTTTATTTGCTCCTGTTCTGTTTTCCTAATGTGTGAGCCCACAGCTATAAATTTCCCTCTGAGAACTGTTTGCATTGCATCCCATAAGTTATGATAAGTTGTGCTTGAATTTTCATTGAATTGTAGATATTGTGGAATTTGTTAATTTCATCTGTGACCCACTGGTTGCTGAGAAGGGTGTTGTTTAATTTCCATGTATTTATGGGGTTTTTCTGTGTTCTTGTCTCATTAATTTCCAGTTTCATTACACTGTCATCAGATAATATGCATGGGATAATTTCTGTTTTCTTGCGTATACTTCAGCATGACCTATGGAGCAGTATGTGGTCCATTTTAGAAAATGACCCATGTGCAGCTGAAAAAAATGTTTATTTAGCTGTTGTTTGTGTGGAACACTCTGTATATGTCCACCGAGTCCATCTGTTCCAAGCTCTGGTTCAGTTCTAATTCTTTGCTAAATTTTTGTCTGGTTGACCTATCTTTTTGAGATAAGGGGGTGTTAAGAGCTCCTGTTAAGATTGTGGTATTGGCTATTACATTTTTCATGTCCCTTAAGATTTGTCTTATATAATTGCATGCTCCCATGTTTGTTTCATATATATTTATAAGCATTACCTCTTCCTCCTCAACTTTTCCCCTAACCAGTATATAGTGGCCTTCTTTATTTCGCTTGATCATTCTTGGTTTGAAGTTGAGACTGTCTGAGAACAGGATTGCTACCCCTGCATTTTTCTGAGGTGCTGGGGTGTGTAGTATTATTTTCCATCCTTTGACTTTCAGACTATGAATTTCTGAGTTGTGTATCTTTTATTTTATTTATTTTATTTTTTATTTTTTAAATTAATTTTATTGGTAAACAGCAATGAGACAGTTTCAAAACCGGTTAATAGGACAGATTCAATAACTCATACATTGTATATTGCTATCTTCTTAGTGGTTATTCATAGTACAAGATGCAGACATGATATCTTGTCCAATTACTATTTTTTTACAGTTCATTATCTAGTGTATTATTTGTTGAAAAATAAAAAAAATAAATCTTTTATATAGCATATTGTTGGATTGTGTTTCCTAATCACTGTGCCAGTCTATTTCTTTTAAGTAGTGAATTAAGTCCATTTACATTGATGGTTATAATTGAGATGTACTGATTTACAATCAACATGTTATTTACCTGCTGTTTACTCCTTTTTCTGTGTTTGTTTGCCCTATTTAGTGGGTTCCTTCTGTCTTCATTCATGGAGTTCCGATCATTTTGGTCCCTCTCTACAAAATCTTTCAGTAGTCTGTGTAGGGTTGACTTTGTTATGAAATTCTTTAGTTGTTCTTGGTCATGGAAGTATTTCACTTCTCCATCAAACTTGAGAGTTTTGCAGGGTATAGTAGTCTGGGCTGGAATTTGTTTTCATAGGACTTGAAGTACTTTGCTCCATGCTGTTCTTGCCTTCATGTTTTGTGAAGAGAAGTGCACCGTTATTCTTGTGGGTTTTCCCTTAAATGTGATGTTTCTTTTCTCTAGTGGCTTTCAGTATATTTTTCTTTTGCTGGATTTCTGGGATCTTGATTATTGTATGTGTAGGTGTGTTTTTAATTGGGTTTAAGTTATTTGGAGTTATGTATGCTTCAGTTACTGAATGTCAGATTGTATACCCATATTTGAGAAGTTTTCTGCTATTACTTCTGCCCATATTCTTTTTATATCATTTTTACTGACTCCTTCTTTCTCATTGATGCCTATTAGTCTCACATTGTTCATCTTTGAATTGTCTTGCAGATGATTATTTTTTTTTTCCTGCATCCTAGCTGTTTTTAAGAGATCTTTTCTTACCTTTTTACTAGCTCTGTCAGCGTCAAGATCTGAAACTGTATCTTCACTTTCACTCAAATGGTTTTGGAAGCTTGTGATTGATATTTTAAATTCCTCTATATCTCTTTGACTCTGCTTCATGCAATCTATTTCTTTCCTATATTGCTCATTCAAGGAATCCATCACTTTTCTAATCTCTAATTTTTATCAGTGTCTTCTTGACAAGCAGTTATTCTTTTATTTCAGAGATTATTTCTGATTTGATTTCTTCTATGTTTCTACATTTTATTCTTTACTTCTGACATTAGTAATTCAGAGATTACTTTCTATTTCAGAGATTAATTCTGATCTGAGTTCCTGTATGCCTTTCTGCTGCTGTTCCTTTACTTCAGACGCTATTAATTCATACATTTCAGCTGAGCTAGTGTAGTGTGGGCTCAGGGCCTGAGATTGCATTTTGCTCCTTCTCTTTGTCATTTCATATAGCAATGACCTCTGACCTTTGGTGTAGAGCTTTGGTGCAGTTATAATCTTAGCACTTACTGAAATTCGGGTGTAGATCTATTAAGTTTGAGTTTATCCAGTTGTGCCTGGTTTGGGTGTAGCTGTTGTGCTCAGCTCCTTCCTAATGCAGGCCTTGGAAGTGAACCTGTTGTGCCCTTCTGTTGTGCCCCTGGCCCAGGAGGCACAGCGGAGCGCAGAAGCTCTCCCACACACTAGCAGGACCTGAGCTTGGGCTGGGTCTGGGGGGTCCCCAGGGCATAGCAGAAGTTCTCACTCACTTGGTAGGTTTGGAAGATGGGCTCTGAAGGGGTGGAGGGGTTCCAAGGTTGTGGCAGTGGGTCTCATTCACGCAGCATGCCTGGGTTTGGTCCGGAGAGTTCCCGCGAGCGCACAGGAGCCAGAAGCTCTCCCACACACTCTCCAGGCCTGTGCTTGGGCTGGATCCTCATTGTTGTTTATAGCAAAAAATTTAGTATGTTTTCTGCCAACATTTTATGTCAACTGTGTTTCTCTCATTTCCTTAATTCACATGTTATAAAATTCTGTAAAACAAAGAATATATTTTTCTTTTCCTTTATTTTTCCAAGCCAAACTGTATCCAGCTTTATTAAAGATACTTTTCATAAACAATCATGGTATTTCAGGCAGGACATGGACACACAATCCTTAACAGTATACAACATCTTTCAAACTCCCTTCTTGGATGGACTACCAAAAATCAGAAAGCCACTATAAAATCCAGTGAAGTCTTCATTTGAGGCTCTGAAGTAGGGAAAGTTTAGAGGGTTGACATTTCACATTTAGCATGTTGTTTAACAATTTTTCACAAGATGACCCTGACTTTCAGGAAATGAAAAAGGCAGAATTATCAATCTGAAGATCCACAATCTAGAAAAAGAAATCAGTTGTTCTTGTGGGACACCATCTCAGCGTTACCGGTAAGTCCACATTGCCTGACACACTGGTAACATGACTTTCGGGAATTAGATCCCAATAGGTCTCTGGGCTTAAGGGAGTTAAGCCTATGCTGATGGGAGAGGAAAGGAAGACATAAAATGAACTGGGAGCTGTCCTGTACCACAAGCCATTTATGCCAAAGTAGCCACATGTGTCAACATCAGGGAATCCCTCCTCCTGGGAGCCAGGAGGAAGTCTCTCAAAACCAGCAGGGAAAGGTGCCTTCCCCACAACAATCCAGCTCTGGAGACACTGTACTACTGACATATGCTCCTTCCCCCCAAAAAAACAACAATGAAGTGTTCTGTGTGCTAACAACAGAGCTTAAAAAAAAGTAAAACAAAATTATGCATTTTTATAAAACTTGATAAAAAACAGTATTTCAAACTGTACAGTCACCAGAAGTACACAGTTATTAAAATGCACACACTTCACTTGGCATCTCCACCACCTTCAGCTTTTTGTGCCTGGTCTGTTTTGGCATCTCCATTTTCTGCAGTGTTATTTCCATCCTTGCTGGCATCAGCTTTTCCCTTTGGGTACGTTCTCTCCCTTCTTTCAGGGGGCTTTTTAGGCTCAGGCTGGCTTTGAAGGAGCTGGTTTAGCAGACAACCTTGCAGATCTTCTCTGTGGTTCATCCTTCACCTTGGCTTTATCACCTTTAGCACCCCCTTCAGACTTTCTCTTGGGCGTGGTGGCAATGGCGGCAGCTCACAGGTGCTAGAAACAAGATGCAGCGGCACGCAGCTTTGGGCAGCCCGGGGGTCATCCTCGCTTCTTCTTCACACTGCTCTTTTCCTTTAAAAAATATTTTAGCAGACCCAGTCCTAGCCCAGGCCCGGTGAGTGTGTGGGAGAGCTTCTGGCTACCCTGTGCTGCCGTGACCTACTGGTTGCAGCCCAGGCGCAGCGTGGGTAACACACTCTTTCACCCTCTTGGGACACCCTCCATCAAGCTATAGTACCCCCCCACACCCCGCCCACAGAGTAGGAATTTCTGTTGCATTCCGGGAATTCCCAGATCCAGTCCTAGTCCTGGCCCGGTGAGTGTGTGGGAGAGCTGCCTCTCCCCAGTACTCTAACTTGTCCCCTCCAGACTCAGCTCAGGCCTGGTATACAGGCCTACGGTGAAACTCTGCAGTTGCAATCCCTACAGAAAGTGAAGGGGACAGAATCACCCAGCTATTCCAGGAGCAGAACATCTTGACAGAGGGGCACAACAGGTTCACCCCCAAAGGGCAGCAGCAGAAAGAAGCTGAGCATAGCAGCCAGACCCAAGCCAGGCACAGCTGGATAAATCCAAACTTTGTAGATCTGCACCTGAACTTCAGTAGGTGCTAAGGTTATAACTGCAACAAAGATCTACAACAAAGGTCAGAAGACAGTGCTACACAAAATGACAACGAGAAGGAGCAAAATACAATCTCAGAACCCAAGCCCACCCATAACAAGTGCAGAGGACACTAACACAGAACAAATTGGGAATCACACAGCTGAAAGAAATGAGTCAACAGCTTCTAAAATAAAGAAACAGCTGCAGAAAGGTACAGAGGAACTCAGACTGGAAATGAAAAAAGAAATCCCTGAATTAGTAACATCTGCAGTAAAGAAGCAAATGCAGAAACATATGGAGGAAACCCAATGCCCACCCAGAACAAGAGCAGAGAAAATTAGCTAAGCTCAAATGTATGAATTAATATCGTCGATAGTAAACAAGCAACAGCAGAAAGTCATAGAGGAACTCAGAGCGGAATTCTTTTCTACTACCTCAGCTCAAATGTACAAATTAATAGTGTCGACAGTAAATAAGCAATGGCAGAAAGTTATAGAGAAACTCAGAGTGGAATTATTTTCTGAAATAAAGAATTCTCAGAACTCATAGCATCTAAAGTAAAGAATCAACTACAGAAACATAGGGAGGAAACCCAATCTGAAAAAAAAAAAAAACACTGTAGTAAAAGAATTTATAACTGCTTCTAAAGAAGACATTGATAAAAGAGAGAGAGAGAGAGTGAGAGATTAGAAAATGACAGATTCCTTGAATGAGCAATACAGGAAACAAATAGATCACATGAAGCAGAGTCAAAGAGATACAAAGGAAATTAAAATCTCAATCACAAGCTTACAAAACCATTTAAGTGAAAGTGAAGACAAAGATTCAGATCTTGAAGATGCTGGTGAAGCTAGTGAAAAGGTAAGAAAGGATCTCTTAAAAACAAATAGGATGCAGGAAAAAATAATGCATCACCTGCAAGATGATGCAAAGATGAACAATGTGAGACTAATAGGCATCAATGAGAAAGGAGGAGACAAATGACATTAAAAAAATATGGGCAGAAGTAATAGTAGAAAACTTCTCAAATATGAGGAAACAATCTGACATTCAGGTAACCGAAGCATACAGAACGCCAAGTCACTTCAACCCAATTAAAAACACACTGAGACATATAATAGTCAAGATCCCAGAAATTCAGCACAAGAATAATATACTGAAAGCTGCTAGAGAAGAAGCAGATCACATTC
>NW_004524786.1:3744161-3782524 GCF_000260255.1 Octodon degus | reverse complement strand
GTTCCATGTTATGCCTAAGATATTTGATATTCAGACAGATAGTAAGGTTAAGCTTAACAGCCTAGGTTGTATGGTAATAACAATAAGCTTGTCTTCTGGAGGGTTTACAACCTAAGTTTGCAGACCAAAGTTAAGAGAAAAAGGAGCGCCGCAAGGAAAGCCAACATTTGGCCCTAGCCTTCCAAGGTCAATTAAGACACAGGACATATGAGAACTTGTACTGTACCGTCATGTAACTTGGTAGTGTCCCAAATTTTCTGCTCAAGGAGATTATGGGGCCAAAGAGGAAAGTGATCGATGCTGTAAAGGGTGCCTAAGGAGAGTCACATGGAGAGAAAACATTCTCTCAGCCTTTCACAGAGCACATTGGCCAAGCAATGGTAGTGACTCATTCACATGGCTGACACTGACAAAGGTTCTACAATCTGAGGTGCAGGATCTCAGGATAAATCCTGAGGTGATTGCACTGACCTTATCAGACCCTAAAGTTACAACTCTTGTTGCATAGGTCCTGCTTTACCTTGGTCTTAACCATTCAGCAGAAAAGTATAAAAACAAAATATAAGAAGTAAAGCCATGGTGTTATATTGAGCTGTAGGGGACTCAGGTCAACAATTTCTGACATTGCCAATCAAGCAGAAGACTCAATACTATTATGGGCTACTGGACTCTTTTAGAATGTTTTGTTGAGTTAACACACCTATAATATTCAAATAACGGAATTTAACAAAAAAAGGAAATACAGATGAATATCCATTTTGTATCTGTGTATTCAAAGTGATTAGGATAGATATATAGTTATTCTCTTAATGAATAGATTTGTTCTAATGGTGTTTGTAAATAGGATATCATGTGTGCATCTTGTACAGCAATTAACCACTAGGAAGAATGTATGCAATGTGTTAATCATTGAAACTGTCCTACCAATTTGGTTTGAAACTGTCTCATTGCTATTTCTTTCTCAATAAAATTATGGAAAAAAATATCTTAGTGCCTCAAAAAGTTTTAAAACCCTAAGATATGCACTACCCAAGTTTAAAAAGTAAGGCCGGGGAGATGGCTCAGTGGAATAAGTGCTTCCCTGGCAAGCACAAGGGCCTGAGTTCAATCCCCAGTTCTGCCAAAAACAAACAAACAAATAAAAAGTAAACGATCATGAAGCAATATAGTGTAGTATTTAATTGAGTTAATATGTGCAGTGTATTCAGCACAAATCCAGCCAATGGTAACATCACCATTCAAACAGCTCATGTACTCAAAATTTCTGATTTGGCTTCACTTGGCCATTCTGTAAGGAAAGACTTAAAACCAAATTTTAGATGCTCTTGAAGGACTTAAAAATATACATTATATTCAATTCACTATTTGGTCTAAACAAAACACTGCCAAACCTCCAAACCTGCTTAGAAAATACTATTTACTTATGTACATGTTTTGGTTTAAAAAAAAAAAACAGTAGTTTTCATCAACTACCTGAAAAGAAGTGCAAAAAGAGCACAAAGGAAACATGTCACTTTGCAGAAAAAATCTGGATAAAACCAAAAAAAAAAAAAAAAAAAAAAAAAAAAAAACTCTTGACCTCACTATAAAAGCCAACTTTTCTCTTGAATACATAACTACTTTATCATTTAAAAGTAAATAAAGTCCAACCTGTTATAATAAATACTGTTGGCACCACATTATGTTGGTCAAGGGTGCACTGCCATTTATACTGCTGATCCCAGATTTATCACCTAGTGAGTTTTAGAATTCATAATTACCAAAATATGGCTTTCTTATACTGCATCTCTATAAGTCTAAGCAACCCATGGCAGAATATCACAAAAGCTCAATACAGTAAGTACTCTCACACTTTAATTCACAGGTGAAGTCTTCAGTGTAGATTCAACTCCATAGTACAATAAAGTGCAATATTTGACAGTGTTAGTATACACTTCTATATGATGATAAATAAAGTGGATATGGCAAGTTCTACCAAGAACTATCAGAATTCAGTAAAAAAAAAATTGAGACAGCATTGCTATAGTGATCTTGTTGCCTCAGCCTTCCACATGCTGAGATTGCAGACATGTGCCACCACACCTGGTAGACTTTACTAAGTATTAAATTACAACTTTTAAAGGTCATTACCTTATATTTAAAAAAAAAAAAACAAAATGGAAAAATTTATGAAGAAATAACTTGGTTAAGGATGTATGAATAAAACCTTTATTAGAGTCATAAGATATTAACAGTGGCTTTCTCTGAAAGGACTGAGGGGCCTAATAAGCAAAGGAAATTTGTTTTGCTTAAGTGCTTTTTTGTGCTGTTTGAATTTTTTTTAGTATGTATATTCAGAAATAAGTTATATAATGGGAAATTTCTATTTGTAATTATTTTAGAAGCACACAGGCAGAAATTTAGAATTTGTAATAATCTGTATAGTATGTAGGTGGTTAATATTGTTCAAAGTTTTCACTTTCTAGTCTTTCTTTACTAAAATATAAAAGTGAACAAGGAAACAGACTTAAGGAAATGAAACATTGGTCAGTCTCCTCCAAAGCATGACGAAAGACTTAGGAACAAAATTTTTTTTCAATAACAGCTAATAAACACTGATCTGCTGGTTTGTTAGATACGCCCTATGACCTTTATTATCATTGTTTAATCTTAGGGTTTTCCACCAAGAGAATTACATGTGTGTGTGTGTATATATATACATATATACATATATATACATATATATAAAGTGCAACCATGTACATGATAGAGAGGCCTCCCCAAATAAAAACCCTAGCTGCTCATTCTAACCCATGTAAAAAATCATCCTGGATAATTAAAAAAAGAAATGTCCTCAGTAGTTACACAATAAATAAAGGAATGACACAGTATGGTATCATAAGTGGGTTAGCCCTAAACTTGTAAAATATAATTTTTAGTTCTCACTGTGTTATTGATACACTTAACTACAAGAGTAACTTAAAAGGTATATATAGGTCTTTAATGATGAAACACATGATATTAGTGATAATATTTAAAAAATGTGGAAAAGCTTGCAATGTTAAGTTTCAATACTTTTTTAAAGTGATATAAAAAATTTACATATTTATAGTACATATGTTCTGAAATTTGTAAACAGTATTCAGTGGCCGTCAAAAGATAATAAACATATGCATTTCCTCATTTTTTTGTGATGAGAAAAACCTATATTCATAATAACTTTCAAAATACATTAGTAGAACTACATACATTAAGCAATATGTATGTAGATAGATGTATGTATGTAGATCTCCAAAATTCATACCGAAACTTTCTTTTAACTATCATCTCCCCCTCCTCCATTCCTTTATCCCCTCTTACCTATAAGCAAATATTTTACACAACACGGAAGTGAGATCACGTGACATTTGTCTGTGACTGGCTTATTTCTCTTGCATTTCGTACAGGGTCTCACTATGCAGATCCGACTCATAGGGATCCTCCTGTTTTCAGCCTTGCCGGTTCTAGGATTACAGGTGTACACCACCACACCCAGACTTGGCTTATTTCTCTTAATAGTGTTGTATAGGTTTATCCCTGCTGTCACAAATGACAGGATTTCTTTCTCTTTGGTCCACATACTAATTCACCAATACTATTTTTACCAGAGTTAAATTATACCCTTTCTGGAACTAGTGACAGCATGGTTTAATGGTGGCTCATTGTAAGATACTGTGTCAGAAATCCACAAATTAAGCAACTGTTTCTTATCATATGCTTCTTTTTCCTGGCTGGCATGTTCATCTAGTGATTTCCTTATACAGTTCTTTAATTCTTCCACTCCTTCTCCAGTAACAGCAGAGATGGGGATGATATGCTGGAACTTCATAGTCCTCTCTGGAATTGTGTTCTTTTCAAATAAATGCAGAAAAGCTTTAGGATTCTGGAGTTGGCTCATTAGCTCATGAAATTTATCTAGTGTATTTGGGAAGTCCATTTTATTAACAGCCAAGAGTGCAGGTTTCATTTGAAGTTCCTCTGTGTAACTCCAACTCTTTTGTAAGCAGTATTATGGTTTCAAAAGCAGTTCTGTACTTAGTTCAGGAAGAAAGGTGAAATCCAGAAATAACAAAAAGCAGTTATCTAGTTCTTTCTATGTGCTTCGGAAATTTCTGGCCCATTCCTTTGTTCATATGTGCTCCTTCTATCAAACCTGGGAGATCAGCTGATATCTGGTTGAAATTATCATACATAATCTTTCCAAGTTCAGGCTTTACTGCTGTAAAAGCATAAGTTGCAATTTCTGGTTTTGCATGACAAATCTGACTTAGCAAAAAGGACTTTCCGGCATCTAGGAATCCTACTAGTCCTACATCAGCTGTAAGTTTTAAGTCAAGATGGATCACTTGCTTCTGGCCTTTCAGCAGTAAGGAATTTGTGAGTAGTTTACCACTAAGGCCACCTTCAGCTACCAAAAGTCTATCTTCCTCCTTATTGAGTTCTCCTGTAATTTTACCATTTTCATCAGTTACTGAAATACCAACAGGTCCAGGGATTTCAGTCTTTTCCTTTGGAACCTTTCAGTGCATTAATTCGACTGTTTCTTCCTCCTCCAGCCACAAACCATTTGTGAGGATATCTGTCTTTAAGTTGTTTTAAAGTCTTTTTTTATGGGTTGCAACCCAGACATCACCACCTTTTCCACCACCTTCTTCACCTAAGCGAGGATAACCCATTCCACCACGTCCTCCCTTGGCGAACGGTATGAGGTTATCAATAAAATTTCCATACTTTCTGAACAATATGCAACTGCAGTGCACCATCACTATGACAGATCATGATTCCTCCCCACAGACGCTACACAAACTCCAGCGCGATGCACCCTCCATGTCACCCTCAACTACAAAATTCTTACTAATAAAATTGATAGGAAATTACGCATAGCATGTCTTGGATTCCTCAGTAATTGTAAAACAATACAATTAACTGATCTAGATATAATCACCACTTTTAGTATGCTGCTTACTATCCAGAACACTTGCCAACTAACAGCAATACATGCCTACAGAGCCCATGCTGGGGTTGTTACTGTGATAGGTGAGAGGTGCTAGGAAACGGATGTCATCAAAATATAGTTTCACAGTAGGATATAATAACCGCTGAGTTCAGCGTGACTAGATGGAGATATAGTCCTATAAACTAGTTAAAAGTTAACAGGTAAGGAAAATGGCAGAATAAAGAATTTTTCTGCAAGAAAAGTAAAAAAAAAGGGGCTGGTGAGATGGCTCAGTGGTCTAAAGCACCTACTTGGAACAAGCTTAGCAAACCACAGGGACCACGGTTCAATCCCCCAGCACCACATGCCAGCCGGCCCCGCCCCCTGGTGGGCTGAGCTGGCCACACACACACACACACACACACACATAATAAATAAATAAATGTAAAAAAAATTTAAAAAAAAGTAAAAAAAATTTTTTTTTTTTTGTTCTCAAAGGCAGAAGATGAGTTTGTCCACTGGCCAAGTCGAGAAGAATCCATGCACTCTGAGGCTTTTACTGTCACCCTTATCAGCAAAAACAGACTATGCCTCTCTAATGAAGAACAAATTATCATCCATGACTTTATTGTTGAGGCAACACAGGAGAGCTGAAACTCACTTCCTCTGTAAAAGCCATACTTGGGTCTGACATCCTTTAGGTAATAATGGATTAATTTACTATCTTTAAAGAACCTAGGCATTTGAGTAAGATTCCATTTTAAATATGTACAGTTCCCTCTCTTCTTTCTTCAACTATTTGCCTTTTCCAGCTGGCAAGAAATCCAGTTCCTTTGATTCAACATGCATATAAATAGGTCTGTTGACCTAATTACAAAAATAATATACTACACTCAGTTTTCTTTGCCATCAGAAATGTAAACCTTGCAAGATGTTGCAGGAATGGTTAAGGATTTTCTAATAAACATTATCATTTTAATGTTGAATAACTGCCTTCTGAGGAAAGGATAAAGGTGGAATTTCTGCTATTAATAATTTAAATGACAAAGTAATATCTTATTTCATTGGTGATGACCTACTCATCTTCCTAACACAGGCAGACCTCCCTTGTATTTTTCTTCTCACCAGTGCCCTGGGTAACCTCGCATGTTCGGAGTTGTCTGTAATATATGCTTCCTAAGTGGCAAGTTCCATTCACCTGACTGTAGGCACATCGTGTAAAGATGCACTGTGACATGTGTTGTGTTGTTTCTAGGATGACTATGTCCTAGAAGTTCGGCACTTTCAGTGTCCCAAATGGCCTAACCCAGATGCCCCCATAAGCAGCACCTTTGAACTCATCAATGTCATCAAGGAAGAGGCCTTGACACGGGATGGCCCCACCATTGTTCATGATGAGTATGTATCCTTTCTTCATTGTAAAATTCAGACACAGCTTCTGCTGAATTGCTATAAAAATACAAAGACAATTTTTAAAATGCCTTTTGCCACCTTGGGACAAATACATGTGATTTCTAATGTACAGATGTGCAAAATGTGGTGTTTTGTGTAAGGCTGTTAGGGGCTGGGGAGCTGCTGAGACAGAGACTTCATCCTCTTGCCTCAGCCTCCTGGTGCGGGATGAGGTGTGCCCTGCCAGACCTCCCTCTGTACAGTTTAATAACTGGTCATACTCTGTCAAGACCCCTGGTTCTCCTACTGCACAGTCTCCTGAGTGAAAAACACTGCTGCCTCTCAGCCTATGAAGATGGCTGTGCATGCTTTCTCTGCTTTTTTGTTTCAATAACAAAAATTAATGTAATTGATTTGACTAATTAGGTGATTTTATTTTAAAATCCTTGCTGAATTTCAGCAAACACTGGTTAGGGAAGGAACCTTTCAAAAATACATTTTAAGGTCCAGTCAAATAGCTCAGTGGATTAAAGCACATGCTTAGGCAGACACAGTGGCCAGGGTTTGATCCCCAACATGCTGTGCTGGCCCCGACCCCAAGATGAGCTGAGACCATTTGGAGACTGGGCATGGTGGTCCACACCTATAATCCCAGCTCTTGGGAAGCTGAACACAGGCGGATCACTACAGAGTCAGATCTGTGTAGTGAAACCCAGTAGAGCCTGTCGTAAAATACAAAAACACACTTTACTTGATTGGTAGGAATAAATTTACCTTTATTAATAAGAATACTTCCATCTTATAATAGGATTTTAAGTGTATGGTACTGTGTTTTGGTATTGAAAGCTACAGAGTATCAATCTCATCAAGAAAAAGTTACTTGTGCATTTAAACAGTCCCATAAAACAGTGGTTGATTAGACCATCACCTAAATCATGCCCTTAACTCACAAAATGAAGAATGGGTTCCTGTGTAAGTACTCACTCACTCTTGAGATACATCTGTCACCCTATTGGACATCATAATATGTTACTTCCATGGAAGAGTTTTCACACTGTGCTCTGTGCTCCTTTAGGAAAGAAAGGGCGATGTCGCCAAGGCCCTTCCAGGAGACCTTAGTAGTCAAAAGTGTTTCCATTGTAGTACAAAGATACTACATACCAAGTGTACTTTCACTCCGGCCTGAGCGCAGTGTTTCAGCCTTACTGGACATGTGATGCTAAAACACTCTCAGAAAAAGTAGAGTGTGCTAATGAGTTCTTGCATTTCAACATTTTCTTGGTGTTACTTTCTAGTACAGAAAATACTGATGTACATAGCCCAAGTAAGGGAAAGTTAGTCATTATTAATCTGTTGTGAGACCAAAGAGTCTGAAGACCACAGAGATATTCTCTCAGAAATATAGACTACCACGAAGACATCCATGAATGTAACTATTTGAGTTCTTTTGCTTTAACTACAACATCACTCCATTAGAAATGTAATGTTGTGATCTTCAATTCATGTAGGAGAAAACAGGCACAGTAAAGAGACCTGCCAGGACCTGTGCAGACTTCATATCAGAGTCAGGACCTGCCACATCCTTCTGAGGCCTAGTGGAAAGTGGAAATGCTGGCCCCTCTGCTAGGAAAAGTAAAGACCTTCTACATGGCACCTCCAGAGCATCCCCCAGATAAAAGAATCCTTCTGAGTGAGCAGGTGCATGGAGGCACGGGGCCCTATGCTGAACTGACCCTGCCACTGTCAAAACCCTGCCTGCCCATCCCTCTGGCTAACAGTGGCTCACATTGCTTTTCATAGAAAGTGTTCTGTGTTCATCTCCCTCATGTCTTTACACCATGCTTTCATTTTGTCCACCTTATTTTCTCATCCACTACCCAAGTGTTCATTTTTTATAGCCCTGACAGAGGCTATTCTGTGTTGTGCCTCTCCCCTAGAAGCAGTAGAAATAAAAGCTTTAATTCTGTTGTTTCCTTTCATACTGATCTCTAATGGAAGCTTCAGTGTCTAAACAGGGACAGGATTATAGCTGGACTGCACTCCTGGTTATTATTTAAAATCCAAGTTTTAACTACAAGCTACAGGAAATATTAGTAACAACATGAAATAATTAAAAATGAGTAAGTAGCCATTTATACTATACACACTAACAGGTAAACTTGGGATATTTTAAATAAATAAACATAGATAAAGAACAACTACTGAAATACTTTAATTTCTCTTGCAACTTCTCTGCAGCGTAAGTCAAGGAAGATGGTACGACAAAAATTAAAAAACAAAATAGCCATATTGGATCATACTTCTTAGTACTTAAGAAATTAAATATCTACAAGATGGAATGATATGTAGAACTGAAACACGGTGGGATATTCAAGGTAGATACAGAAGTTCAAACTTATGAGCAGTGACCCTGAGGGAAGGAAGAAATAATGAGTGGAGATTTTCTCAGAACTAATGAAGAGTTCAGCTCAAACTGACAATCTAAACAATGTCAGAGAAGTAGCATTCTGAGATGAGATTTGAGTGCTACAGCAAGCACCCCTGATGCATAGCAATGCAGAGTAGTCTGCACCCAGGAGAGTCTGTGGGGAGAGCCCTACAGTCTCCTTCAAACACCAAGGTAAAGAGACCAAACGTATTCATGTAAAGTGGCCAGAAAGGCAATTTCAGTGCATTCCTTAAAAATGGCTGCCATACACACAAGGCCACACTCTGACACAGTGCACTGATCTTAGAAACAAGAAACACTCCAGTCCTTATGAACACAAAGTTAAGTCCTTATATCCAGAATTCTTTATAAATAATTCATAGGGTAAAGAAGTAACCCCAAGAAGAAATGGCAGGCCGGGGATATAGCACAGTGGCACAGTGCCTACTTGGAAAGCACAAGGTTCTGAGTTCAGTACCCTGTACCAAAAAAGACCCACAAAACACTGCTAGCTAGTGAACACTTTTATGTGCATAAAAAATGATTAAGTCACTGTATTTTATACCTGTTGCCATGGAACCACATTATACTTACAAAAAACTTTATGGGCTAAACAGCATATATTGAAGAAATGAAAGCCAAGCAAAGCTTTCAACCCACAGAATCAGAAAAAGATACAAATAAATCCAGAAAAGAATATAAGAAATTTAAAAATAAAGGCAAATCATAATGAAATGAGAATAAGAAGGTAGGAAACTTTAAGCACTAGTATCTTTCAAAAGACACAACTTTGAAAAATATGATGAAAACTCAGAAAAGGCATAAATTAAGGAGAAACATATTTCTCAGTTGTTACGCTTAAAACATTTAAGAAGGCCAGCAAGATGGTTCAGCTGAATATGCACTTGCTTAGGCAAGCACTGGTACCAGGTTCAATCCTCAGCATCACATGCTGCAACATCCCCACCCCAGGCATACTGACCCAACCACCAAGTCTGGCATGGAGACACACACCTGTAATCCTAGCACTGGGGAGGCTGAAAACAGGAGGATCACTGTGAGTCTAAGCAGCACTGTGAGACCCTGTACCAAACATATTTTTCAAAAAATCAAGAAATCTTAATTTATTCATTTGAAACAGTCCTTCCTCCCTGTACTGAAAACGAACCAAGCACCTTCCCACTTCAGCTGCATCCTCTTATTTTTTCAGACAAGCTCTCATTCAGTCAATCAGTTGGCCAGGCTCAATTTTCAGTCCGTACTTTAGCTTCCTAGAGTGCTGGGACTGCAGGTGGGCACCACACATTTGGCTCTATTTTTACAAGCCTTACCTTTTAGAGATAAACTAAAGGAATTTGAATAACACACCTGTGGTTTCATTCACTTTCCATGACAAGAACAAGCCTGTCCATGAGCTGATGCTAGTTCTAAATGAACCATGACTGCACAGTGCTTACTATACGGATGCAGTTTTGTGAATGGTTGACATTTTCTGGAACAAAAAGCTAAAAATACTTCAAAAACATAAAATTAGTATTTGATATTATTAAAGCCTCTGTACTAACAAATTTTTAAGTCGCAATAAGGAGCACTTAAACAATATGGAACATGTGGTATGAGCCAGACTCTGTCCTGAGCCATCTATCTATGTGTGTGAGCCGAGAGTTAAGCTCTAGTCTCACTTGGAGACTTCGGCTAGTTCCTTCACCTCAATGCACTGCTTCTTTATCCCCAGGTGCAGGAAATACTACTGCTCTTGCTGAGGTTACTGGACATTAAGCTGGCGCATATCTTAGAGCTCAGCATGTCCTGTACAAGGTTCCACCTAAACAATAATACAGGCAGACTACCACATAACTGAGGGAAACAAACATGGCTAGCACTGGAGAAAAGTAGATTTTTGGGGTATGGATACAGAAACATAAAAAATACAATCTCATGCTAAACACCAACATATTAAAATAATTACACTTTAGGACAAAGATTTATCCTGGTGATACATACTGCTTAAACATTATGAAAGTCCTATCCTTCAATTTAAGACATCATTAAAGAAATTTCCCAGGGCTGGTTAGATAGCTCAGAAGAACAAGCACTTGTCAGGCAAGCATAGGGTCCCGAGTTCAATCTCCGGTACCATAAAAAAAATTTTTTTCCCAAAATAATCAATAAAAAGTATATAACAACACGACACATCCATGACCCACCTAAATCAACTCTCAGGAAGCTAAAAACAGGAAGGCTTCTCTTTGACCTGATACCCATTACCTGCCTGTAGCTCACATTCTTACTTCACACTGGAAACTCAGAAGCTTGACCATGAAAGACCCAATACCTGCTCTCGCTGCCAGGACATAAAAACTTTAGGTGCCAACCATGGAAGTAAGAGCAGAAGACAGAAGAGTAAGTGGTAAACAGGCAAAACTCACCTTATTGGCAGATAGATGCAGCCAAGAACACACAGAACACAGAAGTTAGCAGAATGTGAACAGAATTCTCCTCTGTGACTGGACACAGGTACACCACTGGAAAATGAGTAACATCCCTACACAGCAGCAGGATCTCCACAGACTTAGCAATAAGTTTCAAATGGAATCACAGGGACTTTGGAAAACATTCAAAACTGACCTGAGCATATGGAGGAAGACATTATATTCAGGAACAGAAAAATGAAAAGCTGAAAAGACGTGAATTTCCCGAAATCCATCTATGTATTCTGTGTAACCTACTCAAAAAGCTAACAGTGTTTGTTTTTCAAATTCTGCTTTCAAAACTCTTATGAAACAGGGTAAAATAGGTGGAAGGTGAGAGGTCTTTGGAAATGAGTGCACATGAGGGTGATTCATGGGACTTCAGGGTGTGGCTCCATGGCAGAGCAAGTGTTTGGCATGCGTGAGGCCCAGCACTAGAAAACACAAGGGAAATGTATAGCATGTGTGCTTGAAACACTTACAGAATTAAGTAAGTGTAGACAGCCAAAGTATTATGGAAATTTGCTTTTTCATGACTTACTAAAAACCTTCATGAACTGAATATGGAGAGGCACAAAAAATAAACAGACTAAGGCCAAAATAGAGCAATCAACACTTGGCCTGCACATATAGAAATCCAAACTATAATGAAAAGGCAGCTTACGTCAGTGAGCAGTGGTTGAAAAACAAAAAAGCTAAACTCAGAACCCCTCCCTTATATCTAAACAAGAATAACAACCAATAAAAAATTAAACATAATGAAAAAAATTAGAAAACTCGGGAAAATATCTAAAAAGCAGAAGAAAAAGCTGTTTTCATATGGAGCCGTAGAGTCACTTGCCACTTAATGACAAGCATGAATTTGGAGCAGTGTGCTATGGGTGAGTTTGATGTTGGGCAAACATCAGCGTGTACTTACACAGCCCCGGAGGACAGATTGAGTATTACGTCACCAGACGTGCCCTGCACTTCACACTCCTGGCAGAGCAGCAGGTGTGCACACCACCACCACCCCCAGGACACCGAGTGCCGAGCTGCACTAAGCAGTTCCTACACTGCAGTCATCACTGGGCAGTAGGAATTTTCAGCTCCACTGAGTTCACAGGATGATCATAAATACTATCCACCATTAAGCACAGAACTACATAGCACAGGACCTCGGATTTCCTTTTGTATTCTTTGTAAGTTCAGGTTAGCTGTTTGAAGAAGCTTGAAATTTCTGCTCAGAGTGCCTTGCCCCTTAAGAGCCCACACAGTTCAGGTCTCCCTGTGTTGTTTCCCTACCCTAGCCCAGCTCATTCCCAACACCAGATACATTACTATCTCAAGGCTGCTTCTGAGCCTCTCGTTTCCTATTAGAGGTCAACCTGCGCATCTGATCAGGCACTTGGAAGATGTCACATCCACAGTGACTGTTAACCCCGGAGCCAGCTTCCAAATCCCGCCTGGGCAGTGTTTCATCCACTTCTGTCTCCTAGAACAGATGTGAATACTGTCTGCCGAGCTCCAAGTGATTTCACTGTAATATATATCCACCCCTTAGGACATCTGAAACAGCTTCTCTTCTTTCCCTCCTTCAGGTATGGAGCAGTTTCAGCAGGAATGTTATGTGCCCTTACCACCTTGTCGCAGCAACTGGAGAACGAAAATGCGGTGGATGTTTTCCAGGTTGCAAAGATGATCAATCTTATGAGACCGGGAGTTTTTACAGACATTGTAAGTGGTTTTCCCATACTTAAAACCTGTGTTATTATGTTTTCATACACTGTAGCACAGGGGCTCTCAACTGACAGGAAGTTGTCTCCCAGGAGATGTCTGGCAGTGTCTCAAGATGTTCTGTCATAACTACAGATGACAAGAGCCATTCCAACATTTAGTGAGTAGAGGCCAGATATTCACCTAAATATCCTACCATGCAAAAGCAGCTCCTACAACATAGAAATATCTGGCCCTAGATGTCAGAGCAGCAGTTGAAAAATTCTGCTTTAAAGTCGAGAGTTCCGATTGTAATACACAGTTATCTTACTGGACTATGAACTATGAGGATTGTTTCTATGTTCCTAGAGATAAAAGGATACAAGGAACATGTGGCTCATAATTACAGAAGATTAAGTAATTTTCTTCAAGTATCCTAGATAACATTTGTTTTTCCTGCCTCTCTAGCAGTTTTCAAAATTCCCCTTTCCGTCGGTATTTCTGCTGAATACGATGACTGTGCTTCATGGCTCCAACTCTTCCTCTTGTGTTTCAGGAACAATACCAGTTTGTCTATAAAGCAATGCTCAGCTTGGTCAGCACTAAGGAAAATGGAAATGGTCCCATGGCAGTGGACAAAAATGGTGCTGTTCTAATTGCAGATGAATCAGACCCTGCAGAGAGTATGGAGTCTCTAGTGTGACTGGAATTCTCAACGGGAACTTCTTTGTAGACTTCTGAAGACTGAAAACTTTCTTGAGGCCTTTTTTGCCAGACTCTAGGTTATACAATAACCCAGTTACTTTTTTACACTGATAAAAGTTTTGATATTTATTTTTTGCCATTTTATGTCTTAATGGTATCCTACCAAGCATTTGCTCCTCTGTTCATTTCACACGGTGAAACACAACTTTACCTAGTTTGCACTATATGATCAGTGTTACTGCCTATAATCTAATTACTAAAGCAAATCCCAGTGTGACATTCCACGACAACACTCTTGCTACCTTTTAGTTCAGCACCTTGAAGGTCTTTGCTAGGACAGTGAGTCCTGACTTTATTACTATTGCTAAAGCAGTCACATTCTCTTCCTCGCAGGCAGTGTACTTTTCCTTAGTCCTCCCCTCCCATTTTTAGGCCCTGTTCAACACTGTACACCTCTACTTTAACAGAGTGGGGGGCATTATTTTCTTTTACAGAAGTGCAGGCTGTCGGGAGCTACTAAGAAGGTCTGTCACTATCATGGCCTTCAAAGTTCCATTTATGATGGTTAAGAGATCCATTAGGAAATCTGAAGGCTTGAGTTGCTTCATGTAAACATCCCTTCTTAGTTACAAGTTATACTCACAGCTTTTACATGTGTCAAAATAAAAAGTAACTCTGTATTGCAGCCTTCCCAGTAGCTACTGGACAGTGTGTGTTATTTACATTTGACTTTCTGAAGTAGCTATCCCCAAAAGCAAGCTTGCCTGTTAGAATAGAGAGATGGCAAGAGTTCGCATAATTCAGTTGTGAGACCAGGAGTTAATCCCCACTAATGCTTCTTGGTTTATACCATTTTATCTCTGAGAATGAAGGTAGAAGAACGAAGATTTTAGCAGGTGTACACTCTTGAAACTACTTCTCCAAGAGTTCCTCACTACTGGCATAGCAACATAATAGAAACTACCCAGATGGTTAACATTCTTCTGCTTTCCTACCAAATACTTACTAGTAAATCTCTTAATTGCATTCATTCCTCTACTTAAAATTAAACTGAAATTTATTAGCAAAAGTCTTTAGACCATTGAAACTCCCACATGAATAAATCTTACTGGGAAGAAAAGAATTGAGAAATTAGAAAATGGAGGGCTGGCCTCATAGCTCAGTGCACTAAGGTGCCTAATTAGGCAGAGTGTAGCGGCTGGGGTTCTATCCCTGGTCTGCTGTGCCAGCCCTGCCCAAGGGGCAGGCTGAGACAGCAACTGAGACTGAGCACAGTTGTGCACACTGTAATCCCAGTGCTTGGGAGGCCGAAAACAGGAGAATCATTACGAGTCCAGTGTATGTAGTAAGACCCTGTAAACCCTGTCCTAAATGCAGAAAAAAATTAGAAAACTGAATAAAAGGTAGTATGTGCACTGGAAGGAATTTTTTAAAAGGAGATAGCTCTGAATGCTTCTGTGGAGTTTACCATCAAGAACAGACAAACCTGCGTCAACAATGCCAGCAATCATCAGAGAGCCTAAGAAGTTACTTGGTGTAACTCCTCTGGAGTCACATTTGCCCTGCCGTACAGAATGGACAATTAGGACACCAGACTCAGTATAGTTTGCTGGCAATATAAGCTACTTGCTGAGAACTGTTACTTTAGCTACAAGTTTGCTTTTATGGGTAAGCCTCCTGTAACAACCCCTCCAGAACAGTCTCATTAAGAAGAACATGGTTTCACTGTGTTTATGCCCCAAAACTTCAGCAAAAAGGCCAAAGTGGCTGCTGCCATACTTTCCAGGTAGACATGAAACAGTGGGTGGGGAGGAGCCTGGGAGTCTGCGTGTTGGGTGCTGGAGGCCCAGTGTTACTAAGGACAACGGTCCACAGCCTGATTCCAAGTCAGGGCACTGATGAGGCAAACTGAGCTTCCAGGCACCACATAAGTTGCCAGGCTTCCTCTCATCTTTCCATCGCAGGGATCCAACAATGTGGAAAGCCCGCTTTTCAAGAACTGTGCAGGCTAGGCTTAAGACGTCCAGTTGGCAGCTTTATCAAGCTGCATGTGCTCAACCGCACAGCCACCTTCACAGCCCAACAGCTTTCATCAGAAGTGCTGCTATACCCAGCACTGGACAGCTTGGTCACAGGAGAGCTGCAGCGGCTTCAGGCTGACTGGCATCGGGAAGGGAAAGGCAAGCACCAGGCCTCGTAGACAATTAAGCAGATTAGATGTGTAGATGCTGTGCACCTGAGTGTAACACAAGAATGCTTTTCCACAGATGGCAGTGTCTTTGATATCCACAAGTAAGATCTGAGTGCAGCTTGTGTTTCAAGTTCCCCTCTTGTGCAACTGATACAGGGCTCAATTCAAGGAAATGCACACCCTCCGACTCAGTTCTGTGACTGCCTCTTACGCAAGCGTGTGATGAGGAGCAAAGACAGCTCGTACGTAGGATAGAACATAATACAGGTGACTTAGAAGTTCTTGCTCAGATTTTGGGCTTGATCCAAAATCTTTAGATCCTAACCCGCTAGCTAGGAACAGCCACTTTGGCCCATCTTGCCAAAGTGGTCCTGACACTCTTCACTGAGGAGGTATGTTCGGCAGGCCCTTGCTTTCACCAGTGTGTCCGCACTATTAGTATTGATTATTGGGAAAAAACGGGCTTGCATCTTTCCAGAGGCAGAGTCCCAAAGCTGGTATTTTTTTATGTTTTGCTTTTTGTTGTTTTTGTTTTCGAGACATAAGCACTGCTTCTTCACATCATGATAAGGTCATTACCTTTTACACTCACGGGGAAAGGAAGCAGCTATCTTAAGTTCACATGTGCCGTCTTACGAAATAAGTGGGCTTCTGTATGGATTTAGCTCTACGTCAACAGCATGCACACAGCATAAACTGAATCGCAGTGCTCCGGAGAGGTGGTCATGCTGAACATCAAGGACATCTTGATGCCATCAGCGTTCTTAAAAACAGTTAACTCCTCACGGTTAAGAACAAGATGACTTGACTTTCCTAGTTTTTACACAAGGGAGCATACAGAGTCCGTTTCAAGTAGAAGAGCCCAGTAAGGAGGACTGCGGTATTCCAGGAATGGCTGTTGCAGTTTGTAGCCCAGAGTGACACTGAAATCAGTGAGGAACCTTAATTGTTTTATAATGACAGCACAACTGCCTTGATATATACCAATTTACCAAAGATTCACTCATAGTATTAATTCTAAGCAAAAAAAAAGAAACAAGGAATCCAAACATAATTGAAGAAAAAATAAAATGTAGTTGTCTTAAGAATTTAGTGGTTATACCAGAGAATGAATTTCAATTTTAAAACTTCTGTTTAAGTAGTACCAATGAATTTTTTTATGATGGGAAAGAATGTGTCCTTTGTTTTTTGAGCTATAGCTTCAAATAAACCTTTGCACTTTCCTTTAGTTGCTATTTACCATACAATGTTGGCTTTACTCCTCTCTAGAAGAATGCAGGATACATACAAAACTAGGGATGAACTATGAAAAATATTTAGCCTCTATTTGTCTTAGCTATTAAAATTATTTTTAGTGGTTTTGTTAAATATTTCAAAGGGAAACATTTTCTACAGAAAATTAATTTCATTAAAAATATATTGAGTTTTAAGAAATAAACATCTCCCAAAAAAGGAGATAGTCAACTTTATAAAACGTCACAACTCTCCAACATTTGAGGTAGTGACTCCTTTTTGTTAGGACATTTGAAACTAGCAAGCAGCCATTATTTCTAAAGAATTCAGCCTTCATGTTGATTTATGTTTCCTTTACTTCATTTTGAAATCGCTAAAATCATTAAAACTGTAAATATTTTGTTGCTTGGGCAAGCATCTTCTGGGAACTTTGTATCTATGGTATATAATCATAGAATTTTATATTTTCATACAAAGCTGATTTTTCTAGTTTCAACTTTGCCATAGTTTTCTTGGTTTTTTGTTTTCTTTTGTTTTTTCTTGTTGCAGTAGATATGTAAATTCAGTGTTCAGTGTACTTAAATATAAGAACCATCTTTGCATTCCAAAAAAATCCAACATGTATTATTTCTTTGAGTCAGTGATTGTGAAGTTAGGCTTTGTTTTTAACGACACTGACCATTTGTGCAATAGGAGTTAGGCATAATTAGTCACTGAATATATTTGTCATATTGTTCCCTTGGAAAAAGTGATTCTTTTTTTTTTTATTTCTTTGGGGTGGGAGGGGTTTGTAACCTGAAATTTTTCCTTTTTTTTTTTCTGTTTAAAGCTATACTGGGGCTGGTGAGATGGCTCAGTGGTCTAAAGCACCTACTTAGAACAAGCTAAGCAAAAATGCAGCGACCGCGGTTCAATCCCCCAGCACCACATGCCAGCCAGCCCCGCCCCCTGGTGTGCTGAGCTGGCCACACACACACATACAAAATAAATAAATAAATAAATTTAAAAAAAAAATAAAGCTATATTGAATCATTCTATTACAGTGTTAATATATGAATTGTATTGCTACACATAAAGTATGGATTCTGATATATTCATTAGTACTGTGTATTTCTATAAAAACATTTCTATCTAGTAAAATCTAAGTATTAGTTTCCCAAAAAGATCATATCCTTAAAGGAGCTGGTGTGGTAGTTCAGTGGTGGGACGCTTACTTAAGAGAAAGTTGTGGGTTTACTATGTCGCAGCAAAGAAAACAGAAAAACAACTTCTCTGAAGAGCTGTCTCTAGACCTAAGATGCACTCCTTGCTTCCATTCTTTTTTTTTTTTATTATTACTTTTATTGAGGAAAAAATAGCATTGAGAGAGTTCCAAAACAGGTTAGTGGGATAGTTACAATAATTAATACATTGCATATTGTTGTCTCCATATTCATACTACAAGATGCAGATATACTATCTTCTGTAAACACTATTGCAACTTTCTTCTCACTGAACTAAGACAAAAACTAGCTGTATATCTATCCTATTTTGTGTATACACATATATATTTTTTTATTTTATTTTTACTACAAAATAGTCCATTTGTATCCTCCTTTTTTGTTTACTTTTGTCAGGGATGTGTATTCCATTGCCATTCAAATATTGTAGGTACATGAATTCAGCAAAGTAGTCCAATATAGTTCAGTAGACCATAATAGTAGTGGACTATCTGCACGACTAGTAATGTCAGAAGTTGTTGACTTGAGCTTTTCACAGCTCAGCATATTAATATAGCTTTACTTTTTATACCTTATTTTTAAACTTTTCTGCTGGATGGACCACGATAAAGCAAGACCTATATAAATGTAACTTTTGTTTCTGACAAGGTCAGTCAAATCCCCTTAGGATTTACCCTGAAACCCTGTACAGCAGTTTGTAGATCTTTTATCAGTGTTTCTCTCCATATGATATTCCTTAGGCACACTCTACATCGTCAATCACTTTCCTCTGTGGCCCCATAATCTCCTTGATCAAAAAATGTGGAACACCACTGAGTTACAGGATGTTACAGTACAGGTTCTCTTTTTTTAAACTTTATTTACTTATTTACTTATTTATTTATTTATTTATTCCATAATTTTATTGAGAGACAAATAGCAGTAAGACAGTTTCAAATCAAATTCGTACGACAGTTTTAATAATTAGCACATTGCATACTCTCTTCCTAGTGGTTATTTGCTGTACAAGATGCAGACATGATATCCTATGTACAAACACTATTGCAACAAATCCCTCTATTCATTAAGGGAATGCAACTATATATCTATCCTACTAACCATTTTGAATACACAGATACAAAATGGACATTCATTTATATATGCCCTTTTTTGTTTAGTTCTGTCATTTGAATATTATAGGTGTGTTAACTCAGCAAAATATTCTAAGAGAGGCCAGTAATCCCTAATAGTATTGGGTCTTGAGCTTCCCTGGCAATGTCAGAAATTGTTGACCTGAATCCCCTACAGCTCAACATAACACCATGGCTTTACTTCTTATACTTCGTTTTTATACTTTTCTGCTGGATGGTTAAGACCAAGATAAAGCAAGACCTATGCAACAAGAGTTGTAGCTTTTGAGTCTGATAAGGTCAGTGCAATCCCCTCAGGATTTATCCTGAGACCCTGTACCTCAGATTGTAGATTCTTTGTCAGTGTCAGCCATATGGATGAGTCACGGCCATTGCTTGGCCAATGTGCTCCCCGTGAAAGCCGGAGAGAATGTTTTCTCTCCATGTGACTCTCCTTAGGTACACTTTACAGCATCCATCACTTTCCTCTTTGGCCCCATAATCTCCTTGATCAGAAAATTTGGGACACTACCGAGTTACATGACATTAAAGTACAAGATCTCATATGTCCTGTGTCTTAATTGACCTTGGAAGGCTAGGGCCGAAATGTTGGCTTTGCTTGCGGCCCTCCTTTTTCTCTAATTTTGGTCTGCAAACTTAGGTTGTTAATCATCCAGAAGACAAGCTTATTGTTATTACCATACAACCTAGGCTATTAAGCTTAACCTCACTATCTGAATATCAAACATCTTAGGCATAACATGGAACAGGTATTTTTCATCAAGTATTGATATGTTGAACTTTAAGTCCCTACAGAATATGATGAAAAAACATTTAAAAATTAAAATATATTTTAAAAACAGTCATAAAGAATTATATAATTCTTATGTTTACACATAAGTCCAGAAATCTAACCATATACAACCTTGTAGCAGGACAGTTCTTTCCTGTCTCTTGCCTTTCCTTTTCCTGTCTCCACATTCCTTTTCCTGTCTCTTGCCTTCATTCACCACCCCCTTCTTTTTGAACAATCCTCTACCCGAGAGATAGTATGGCAGCAACTAGCTGCCATACTATCATGTCATGACAAGCAGCCCATATTCAGAAGACCAGAATGACAGGCACTCCAAGCATGAACCTACTATTACAAATTGCCATCTTCAGTGCAGTTGCTTAGTTCACAGGTGTCTCTATATATAGTTAGTCAGGGTAAGAATCATTCCAATTAATTGCAAGATTCATAAATCTTCTAAAGATTCTCAGGATCATTGCCTTATCCATCTTCTACATATAACTGTAAGGCTTGCCCCTGTCATGTTTCCTAGCTCTTCTCCTTGCTCTCTTTTCATTGTCTAGTCCTCAAGTTCTTGCTTTCCTTTTTGTTATATTATACCTTTCTACTTGTATTTCTTCTTTTGAGTACAGGTTCTCTTATGTCCTGAGTCCTCATTGACCTTGAAGGGCTAGGACCAGGTTCTCTTATGTCCTGAGTCCTCACTGACCTTGAAGGGCTAGGGCCAAAATGTTGGCTATCCTTGTAGCCCTTCTTTTTATCTCATTTTTTGGTCTGCAAACTTAAGTTGTTAACCCTCCAGAAGAAAACTTAATGATATTATTACCCTAAAACATAGGCAGTTGAGCTTAACGTCACTATCTGTCTGAATATCAAACACCTTAGATGTTTACTTTTGTTACAGATGGGTATTCCATTGTTTCAAAAATACATGGAACAGGTATTTCTCATCAATTGTTGATGTGCTAAACTTTAAATCCCTAAAGAATGTGAAAAATAAAAAATAGTAAAAAGGGGCTGGGAAGATGACTCAGTAGAATAAGCACTTGCCTGTCAAGCGCAAGGGTCTGAGTTCAATCCCTGGTTCTGAAAAAAAAAAAAAGTAAAAAAACAGAAATAAACAATTACATATTTTTACTCAGAAATTTAGAAATGTAACCATATACAATATTGTAACAGGACAGTCCTATGACATTTTTTTCCTTGTCTCTTATTTTTATTACCTTTTTCTTTTTTTTTTAAACAAAAAGTTACTTGAGAGACAGTATAGCAGTAATTGATATAACATTAGAAGCAGTACATTTTTAGAAGACCAGAATGACAGGTATTCCAAGCACAGCCCTAGTATTGCACATTGCTATCCTCAGTGCAGTTGCTTAGTTCACAGGTATCAGCATACATAGTTAGTCAGGGTAAATCCTACCATTAACTGCTAGTTTCAAAAACCTGATGGAGATTCTCAGGATCATTGCCTTAACCATCCTGTATTATAAATGTATGGTTTTGCCCCTGCCAAGCTTCTCTCTCCTTAGCGTCTTCCCACTGGAGCTGCAGCCTGATCACCCACAGCTCGCGCTCACTCTCAACTCCACTAAGATTTATCAGCAAAGCAGCACATGACTTTCCTCACTAGCAGTCAACAAACACTTAGCAACCAACTTCTCTGTAGTGGAAGGTGCAGGAGGAGTTCTAGGCATCAGGGATAAATAAAGTAGGCCGAAAGCGTTCTTTATCTTCATGGAACTCACAGCTGCTAGAAAGATGACAAATACGAACATTTAGCATAATATGTGTATACATGTATGTTTGTGTATGCAGGCACACACACACACATACACACAATGTACCTATACCTGAAAATGTAATAATAAATGACAATTTATCACTGGGTCTCAAATAGATGAGCTCAATTAACAGAAGTGAATGTCACAGGAGTTCGGAGGAATAGTTTTAAGGACATAATACCTAGCGGGGCCTTAAAGGATGAATATATCTGCCTTGCATGCACAAGGCCCTGGGTTTGATCCCCGGCAACACAAATACATACACACAAAGATCAATAAATGGTGATGGATAGAGCTCAGTACTAGATCACTTGCCAGCACATGAAAGTCCCAGGGTCAATGTCCAACAACATGGAAAATAAATACTGGAAAGACAAATAGGTAATAAAGGCCATTTTCTCTATGTGCATGTTAAAGAAAGCCTGGCAAGAAAATTTTTTTAATCTCAAAATATGAGATGAAGTTGGCTGAACAAGGCCAATGAGATCTATGCCATGGAAGACCTGGACTATCAAGTGAAAGGGTTTGGACTTTCCTTAAAGGTGAGATCCATGGAAGGCATAACTGTATCAGTAACATTACTGTTCAACAGTATCCCTTCTTAGGATGAGGCAACCGGGGGCTCACCAGTTTGGAAAGTGGCCAGCTAAACCTGGGACTGAGAGCAGCCATAGGATAGCTCCATCTTGGGGCTCCCACTGTCAGAGTGAGATGCAGACATGAGAGACTCCCAGGGTCTGGGAAAAGAGTTCAAGCCGGCAAGAGGAATCCGCAATATTGTGGGTTGAACAACTCAGGTCCCACATTTGCAGCCAGAAACCGGGATCAGCCTGAACTTTAGTAGACATTAAAGGCTTGCTGGGATTATTGACCAGCCCACTGTAATTTTACTGCAGGCTTGCTGTGATCTACCAACATTGATATGGGCTCTTTTTGCCCCCTTTACCAGTGACAACAGACATATGTCCTGTGCATTTTTTTTCCAACCTTTGCTTTTTTTCTTTACTGCTTGTCCTCATTTTTACATGAGTATGAACATTGTTTCTAGGGCTTTTTTTTCTATTTGTTCTGTTCTTGATTGTGTTTCTTCCTATTTTCCTTCCCTCCTATCTTTTTTATCTATTTCCCAAAGATTGCCTTTGTCCTTCAGCCTTGCTTCTCATCTCTATCTCTTTTTCTCTTATTTCTATTTCTTCCACTTGCCCCTTTAAACTTTCTCCCCTGAGGATAAAAATCACCCTACTATATTTATTGTGTATAACTTTCTGGTTTTAGATTTTGTTATATATATACAAATATTATTTATATGTTAGAAGTAGCAAATCAATAGCTTCTAGTTTGTCATTTTCTAGGCTGTGCTTGATGCTATCGTTATTGCAAACTGTGGTACTTTACCAAGGTGACACAGTTGGTCTTCCTTGTATGTTAAGTGTGAGACTGCCAAAGGTCATAAACAGCATCATAGGTCAATACGAAAGAATCAGAGGATAGGCTAAATAGGCTGCAACTTCCCATCCACAAAATTGCATATCCTGAAAGAGAACCACAGGCTTAAAATTACAGAAAAGTTCTGAGGGCTTTTTTTCCTAATGGTATTTTTTATGTTTGTACCTTTTTTGGTTTCTTTTTTTATTTTTGTGAGTGTAAACATTGTTCTGAGTCTTTAGGGCTTTCTTTTTTTCCTTATTTTTGTTTATTCTTTCTTTCCTTTCTCCTTGCCTTCTTCACTAGTTTCCTGGGGCTTGGATAATCTTCCTATGTCCTTTGGCCTTGCTCAAATCTTTTTATCTCTTTCATTTCTCTATTTTCCTCTTTTAAATTTTCTTCCTTTAGAGAAAAGTTGCTCTATTGTGTGACTATTTAATGTATATAACTATTATTTCTCTTTGATATTGATATATAACTATAAACCTTATACCTAAGGTTTAAATGAGCAAATCATTAATCAACACAGTTTGTCATTTTCCATTTTGTGTCTGATGCTATTGTAATTACTGACTGTAGTACTTTAGCCAATGTAACATGTTTGTTATGATCAGCTCATCTTTTTTCTATGCCAATATCTAGACTGTCTGGTGGTCATGAAGAATACTACTACCAAGTACCAAACAACTTAGTACTAGGCCAAACAGGCTGCAACCTTTCCTCCCTAGTAAAGAGAAGGGGTACAATCCTGCCACAGACACAAAAATCAGCTACATCTACAGGACATCTCTGAAAAGTGGCTGTTTCTTTAAAAGGTCCTGATGCTAATTTAAAAAAAAAAAAAAAAAAAACTACCTAACGCTGGTCCAGCAAGAGAGCTCAGTGGACTAAAGTGCCTGCTTAGGCAATCGTAGGGACCACAGTGTGACCCCAGACCGCATGCAATGCCAGCCCCAGCCCCAGGGTGGCTGAGCTGGCCCGAGTCTGGGCATAGTGGCACACGCCTGTAATCCCAGCACTGGGGAGGCTGAAAACAGGAGGATCACCACAAGTCTGAGCTGTGCAGTAAGACGCTGTACCAAATACATAAAAAAAAAAAAAACTACTGAACACAGGCAATTTATAATTAAATGCAGAGAACAAATAAACAATAACAACAATAAAAAATGAGAAAACATGGAAGCAAGATGCAATCCAACACCCCAATTAACCTAAAGCAAATCCACAGGGCATTGAAGTGGAAGAAATCAAGTCACCCAGCTGAACTCTCTGAAGTGGTTGTAGCAGAAGTAAAGAAAGGAGACAAGTCTCTTGAAAAAGCCAAAATGGGAAAAATTATACAGATAATGAAGATAATGATGACCATAGTGAAACTTGAGTAAATACACATTTTTAAAAATAAAAGAGCTTAGGAAAGAGAGGGAAACCATAAATGCCCTGAAACAGAAAAGAACTGGATGCCATAAATTTACTGCTATTCAGGAGATTAAAAATTCTATTGAAAGTATACAAAGCAGAATAAGCTAGTATGAGGACAGAACATCAGATTTTGAACACAGGCTTGAGATTAGTTATCAAACGAAAGACTTCTTAAAAATAGCAAGGGACTATAAAAAATTAATCCAAAATCTGCTAGAAGATGCAAAGAATAATAATGCAAGATTAACTGCAATCAATGAAAAGTCAAAAAACAGATGAAAAGGCATTAAAAAAAACCAGTTCACAAAACACCAGAAAAAATTCCAAGCATGGAAAAGCGATTTCATATTGCAGGAAAGTAAGGCATATAGAACCTCAGATACCCAGGATCAGAAAAAAAACCTACATTGAGGCATGTAACAATCAGGATCCCAGAAATATTAATACAAGAACACAATATTAAAAGCTGCTAGATGGAATACAAAGTCAATACTAAAATTTCATAGTATTCCTGTAATATAAGCAACAAATTCATAGAGAAAGAAATTAGGTAAAACATTCATCATGATATCATCCCAAAAATAAAATACTTAGGAATTACTCTAACAAAGGCTGTAAAAGATCTGTACAGTGAAAATTATGGTAGCCTAAAGAAGGAGATTGGGGAGGATATCAGAAAATGGAAAGATATTCCTTGCTTATGGGTAGGAAGAACGAACATAGTGAAAATGGCTGTACTCCCAAAATTATTGCACAAATTTAATGCAATATCAATGAAAATACCATTAGCATATCTCACAGACCTAGAGAAAACATTCCTGAAATTTATTTGGAACTAGAAAAGACCAAGAATACCAAAATCAGCATGGTATTAGGAGGGAAAAGAGAAAACAGACCCAAGAATTAATGGAACAGAATAGAAGATGCAGCTGCATTCCCCAACACACTCAACTGCCTTACCTTTGACACAGGAGGCAAACATGTTCACTGGAAGAAAGTCTCTTTAATAAATGGTGCTGGGAAAACTGGATTTCCACATGCTGAAGAATAAAGTTAGACCTGTATCTATCACCATGAACTAAACTAAAGTCAAAATGGATCAGGGATCTAAATATTAAAATAGAAACTCTGAAGAGAAAGTAGACAGAAGTCTAAAGGCATGGGCTTAGGCAGAGACCTCACAATAGGCCAGACTGCAGGGAAACAGGATAAGGAAGCGGCAGATGAGATCTCACCTTACTGAAAAGCTTTCACACCACAAACGAAATCCCCAACAAGGCGGGGATGGCGCAGCGGAATAAGCGCTTCCCTGGCAAGTGCAAGGGCCTGAGTTCAATCCCCAGTTCTGCCAACCAAAAAAAAAAAAAGAAAGAAAAGAAAAGAAATCACCCACAAAGTGAAAAGACAGCAGAGTTGGGGGAAAAAGTATAGCCAGTTGTCCCACAAAGAACTTATATCCAGAATATGTACAAGATTGAAACAAATCAGACCCCAAAAATTCAAAGAATCAACCCAAAAGTGCACACTGTAGATAAATAGGTACTTTTTAAATTAAGAAATATAAACAAATAAATACATGAAAAAATGTTCAACATCATTTGTCGTTGAAGAGATGCAGAGAAAAACAACACCTAAGATTCCATCTCACCCCTGATACCAAAATCAAAGAAAGATCCAACCTAAAAATGTAACTACAGGCCAATCTCCCTAAAGAAGAAAGATACAAAAAAGGCTCAGGTCATATAGGTCCCGCCCACCCAGGCCTGGATCTGCCCCGCCCAGCTCGCATTCCAGCCCCGCCCACTTGGGCCAGGTCCCGCCCACCGGCCCCTGCTCCTCCCTGGGGCGGGGCTGGCTTGGAAGCAGGGTCACCCCACAGCACCTGGGGACCCATTCCACGCGTGATGCCGGGTGGGGCGGCTCCCATGTCCCCAGGGTCCACACGAGGCAGCCGGGGCAGACCAGAGTCCAGAGCTCGGGCCCCACCTCACCGCTACATATTTATTTAAGCCCAGGAATCACAGCTCCATTTATACTTCATGCTAGCCACCCTCACGGTCCACGTCGGGCACTGTGCAGACCAATAAAGCGGGCATGGCAAAAAAAAAAAAAAAAATTTTTGAACAAATTCATAACCAAATCAGCACTACAAAAATTTCCAAAGCATATCCTACAAAAAGATAGGAAAAGAAAAAGTTGTAACAACTTTTCTGTACACAAATACCAAACTCATTGAGAGAGAAATTAGGGAAACAGAACCTTTCACAATATCATCTCCCAGGGGCTGGAGAGATGGCTCAGTGGTCTAAAGCACCTACTTGAAACAAGCTTGGCAAAGCACAGGGACCGCGGTTTGATCCCCAGCACCACATGCCAGCCAGACCCGCCCCCTGGTGGGCCGAGCTGGCCACACACACACAATAAATAAATGTAATAAATAAAAATAAATAAATATTTAAAAAATATATATATATCATCTCCCAAAAGGAAATAGGTAAGAATCTACCTAGCCAAGTGTGGTGGCACATGCCTATAATCCTAGCACTTGGAAGTTTGCAGCAGGAGGATCGCAGTAAGTTGAAGGCCAGCATGGGCTAGTGATCCCTTTTTTGTTTGTTTGTTAAAGAATTGCAGGGGTGATAGCTCAGTAGCATAAGCGCCTGCCTGGCAAGCACAAGGTCCTGAGTTCAATCAAGGGTACCAAAAAAATAAATAAATAAAAATAAATTTTAAAAAATCAACCTAAGGAAAGAAATAAAAGATCTTTACCTTGAAAACTACAGTACTATGAAAAAGGAGATCAAAGAAGATATCAGAAAATGGAAAGATATACTCTGTTCTTGAGGAGGAGGAAACAAAATTGTGAAAATGGCACTATTCCCCAAATTTTATACAGCTTTAATGCAACCCTGACCAAAATCCCAATAGCACATCTCACAGAATTAGAGAAAACAATCCTAAAATTCATTCAGAACCAAAAGAGACCTAGAATAGCAAAAGCAATTCTGGGCAACAAAGACAAGACAGGGTATCACAATCTCTGACTTAAAATTATACTACAAAGCTACTGTGATACAAACAGCAGGGTTCTGGCAAAAAAAAAAAAACACAACAAAACAAAACAACCAAATATCCATGAAACAAAACTAGAAAATGAAGGAACAACTTGAAATACACTTGGCCATAGTATCTTTGAGAGAGGAGCCAAATACCTCCACCGGAAGATCACCTCTTTACTAAATGGTACTGGAAAAACTAGTGTTCCACAAGCCAAAACATGTATCACTCACATGCTTTAAACTAAAATCAAAATGGATCAAAGATCTAAATATTAAAACAGAACTAAATATGCTAGAGATACAATAGGCAGAACTCTTGAAGACATAGGTGTAATCAAACACTTCACGAACAAAATGTCAACCACATGGGAAATATGAAGAATCATCAAGTTCATTCTTATCCTATTAGAAAACGTTTACACAGCAAACAAAACCACCAACAGATGAAGACACAACCTGTAGAGTGAGAAAAAAAATTGCCAGCTATTCCTCAAAAGACTAATATTTAGAATATATAAAGAACTAAAGAGTGCTCACTTCGGCAGCACATATACTAAAATTGGAACAATACAGAGAAGTTTAGCATGGTCCCTGCACAAGGATGACACGCAAATTCATGAAGTGTTCCATGTTTATTCTCTTAAATCAATGAATAGAGAGGATTGTTCTAATAAGTGTTTGAGACAGGATATCAGGTCTTCATCTTGTACAATGAATAACCACCACTAAGACAACAATATGCAATGTATTAATTATTGAAAATGTACTCGTAATCAGTTGTGATCTCATTGCTATTTGTTTCTCAATAAAAATATTTAAAAAAAAAAAAAAAAGAACTAAAGGGCCAAGGAGATAGCTCAGTAGAATAAGCACTTGCCTGGCAAGCACAAAGTCCTGAATTCAATCCCCAGTACTAAAAAAAAAAAAGAAAACGAAAATATCAGACCCCACATTTAAAGAAACAATCCAAAAACAGGCATCTGAAATGAACAGGCACTTCTCAGATTAAGAAACAGAAATAGCACATAAATATATTTTTAAAATGTTCACTATCATTTGTCATTCAAGAAATGCAAACTGAACAATTCCATTTCACTCCAGAAAGAAAGGCTATTATCAGGAAATCAACTAATAAGTGTTGGTGGGACTGTGGGAGAAAAGGAACCCTTTTCTACAATTGTTCAGAGTGTAGACTGGTCAACCAACATAGAAATAAGTATGGAGAGTCCTCAAAAAACTAAACCTACAGGCTGCATTTGATCCAGCTATTCCCCTTCTTGATATCCTAAAAGAATTAAAAAACATCACACCATAGTGATATATGCACATCTATGTTTACAGCAGCACAATTTGGGACAGCTAAATCTTGAAAACAACCCGAATTCCCATCAACCAATGAATGGGTAAAAAAGATGTGGAAATGGATGGAGACAGACAGACAGACAGACAGACAGACAGATAGATAAAATGGAGTACTGCTCTGCAATAAAGAAGGATAAACTTGACCTTTAGACCATACTCTTCAGTGAAAAAAGTGGATGTTCTCTCTGGTATGAGGAACCAAAAGTGTAAATAACAACTAAAATGTATACTAGATATTATGAAATAGTGAGAAAATCTTCAAATGAGAAGGAGAACTAGTGAGAGGAGATGGGAAAAGGAACACAAAGAAGGAAAAAACAAAGCTTTTGTAAATGAGGCAAAAGGGGTTAAAGGCAGGGAAGTGAAAGAGGAAAAAAAGAATCAATGTATATCATGTACAAGAACAAATACCATATGATGAATGTTAGCATTTTATTAATTCTAAAAAATAATTTATCTGCTCACTTTTGAAAAAAAATGAAATTAGGAAAAGCTAAATGAAGATGATGTGATGAGATTTCCATAGATACCACCCAAGACACCGATAGTGGACATGAAACTGAAGACCATTAGAAAGATCCCTTAGGGCCAGCAAGATAGCTTAGCGGACTAAGCACCTGCTTAGGCAAGCACAGGGACCAGGGTTTGATCCCCAACACCACATGCCATGCCGGCCCCATCCTCAGGCATGCTGAGCCTGCAACAGAGTCTGAGTGTGGTGGCACACGCCTGTAATCCCAGCGCTGGGGAGGCTGAAAATAGGAGGAACACTATGTCCAAGATGCATAGTTAGACCCTGTACCAAATACATAAATTTTTTTTAAAAAGATGACTGACTATAAACTCAAAGAAGTATAATTGCATTGGAAAACAAACATTTTAAGTAATCAAGTTTCTCATGTACTTTTATGTTAGAAATTGAGCATACTAAATGAGTAAGTATTGCTTAGGATAAGAATCAAATCAATGCCTTTCAAAAGGAATTATTTCACATATACTCTACAATAAAAATGCTTCAAAGCTATCACACTCTTTCCTTTTCTAAGCTAAATGACAATTACATTTTCAGTCTTCTTTAAAATTTTTTGTATTAGTATTTGCAGGACACCCTATCACTGTGCACAGCAATCATAAACAAGAGACAGTACCAACCTACAAGTCTACAGAAATGACAGTTCTGTCAAGGACCTAAAACCATGTCATGAGAAGTATTATCTGCCAAGCTGTTCCTTTCCCTTACAAATATTATTAGAAATATAATTTTAGTACACCAAAAGCAAGAAGCCAATATGGTAGTAAAAAATACTTAAGTACAAAGCAAAAATACAATCTCAAATGTACGCACATATATACTTCGGCCAGATTTCTGAGTGAACTTCAATAGAACACCTTTTTTCACAAACATGAGCTTTGCTTTTAAACATTTCAAAATTAAATATGCTTCCCAATGGCACATGCTTTCAGTAGTACATAACTATACATCAAAAGAAACTGCACTGAACTAAATGCAAGTTAAAACTGACAAAGTAAAATACAAGGAAGACAAACTTGCGCACCAAAAACATCTTTCAAATACAGGCTTCTACTATTTATGTTACTTGTGTGTAAAGTACATTTTATACATGTCTGTTTAATAATGCTATCCAACACATCATTTTTAGAATACAATTAAGTGTAAAATAGAGCAGAGTGTGCATGTGCATGTTCTTATTGTTTTCGTGTTTCCAAAAAGTTGGTTTTTGTTAGTTGTGTTTAACTGCCATCTAGAGTTAGAATGAATCCATTTCTTTTTCACTCTACCACTCTTCTTTTTAGTCCAATAAATCAACACACTTAACCCCTAATTCTTATCAAATATTCTTCAAACAAAATTGTAAAAAAACTTCATTTAATCAACTTTTCAAATTACAGTAAATATTTCCTCCTGCTATGACCTCTAATTTGTATTTTTTTAAGAGTTAAATAAAAGCAGACCCAAATAAAAAAAAAAAAAAACATATACAGGAATTTTCATTCATACTGATATATTAAAAAGTGTAAGACTAAACTCTCAATAGTTACTCCACTTTCAGGTTAGAAAATTCATTACTGAAACGGTAATAAAAAGTAGCTATTTGCAACATAAATATAATCAAGTTCAAAGCAGGACCTGACAAGCTAAGATGGCAGTAGCCAACCTATAGCACACATGCTGGAGTGAGATGCTTGCTATCAATGAAAGCTCTAAAAGGTTTCTCATAATGCCCTAGGAGAGAAGCAACGTACTTCTCACGTGAAGTTCTAGAATTATATGTTTTCTTCATGCTGTTTTCATGTAAAACACAGGTATTTTCTTTTTTATAAAACTATCTCAAATGCATTGAACTATTGCAGCTTTCTCTGACAATATGTTTACACATCACTAGATACTGACACAAAGAAGTTACAACTCAGTAAAACTGCAACTCCTATAGTTTTAAAGGAAATTACAACAAAGCTTCCAAGTGGACTCATGTCAAACAATACTGATGAAAAACTAGCTGGCACAAAAAGCCCTGAATGTTTCCCATAAACACAAGCGCATGGCACTACAAAAAGACAAGAATGGCAGGTTATAAAGCTTTTCAAGAAGTTACAAATGATTCAAGAAGCTGCTCAATTGCCTGCTCCACAAGGGACTAATGACAAAGTTGTTACAGGATTATAAGAGCAAATGGGAGAGAGGCAGACTTGGAGGGAAAAAGGAGACCGAAAGGACCTGAGTAAGAAAATGCTTACTATAAACTAAACAAAAAAAGGGGGATATAAATGAAGGACCATTTTGTATCTGTATATACAAAATAGGAAAAATATACAGCTACTTTGTCTTAATTCAATGAGAAGAAAGATTTGTACTAATAGTGCTTGCACAGGGTATCATGTCTGCATCTTATACTATGAATAACCACTACAAAGACAACAATATACAATGTATTAATTATTGAAACTTTCCTACTAATCGGTTTTGAAACTGTTTGCTATTTATCTCTCAATAAAATAAAATAAAATAAAATAAAATAAAATAAAATAAAATAAAAATTGAACACGCTCATGAAGAAATCTGATGTGGAGGCCATCTTCTTGAAGTATGGCAAAATTGTGGGTTGCTCTGTTAATAAGGGCTTTGCCTTTGTCCAGTATATTAATGAAAGAAGTGTCCAGAGTACTGTAGCTGGAGAGGATAGCAGAATAATTGCTAGCCTGGCTTTAGATATTAATCTGGCTGCAGAGCCAAAAGTGAACAGAGGAAAAGCAGGTGTGAAACGATCTGCAGTGGAGATGAATGGCTCCTCTTGGAATATGACTTTCAACGTGATTATTATGACAGGATGTACAGTTACCCAGCACATGTTCCTCCTCCTCCTCCTATTGTTCAGGCTGTAGTGCCTTTGAAACACCAGCATGTATCAGGAACACCTCCTGAAGAAGCAAAAGTGGCTTCAATTCTAAGACTGGCTAGCAGGGATCTTTGTCCCAGTCTTGAAAGTTGAAAGGTGATGACCTTCAGGCCATTAAGAAGGAGCTGACCCAGATTTAAAATTTTTTTAAAAAGTGGGATTCTGTACTGGAAAGACTGAAGAAAACTGAAAAGGAACAGAGCAAACAAGCAGGGAAGATGAAGAATGATAAGACCAAAGAGGAGCAGACCACCACCTCCCAGAAGAAAGATGAGCCTAATGTGAAGATGGAGTCTGAGGGTGCTGCGGATGACTCTGCTGAGGGGGACCTACTGGATGATGATGAAAATGAAGATCAGGTGGAGTTGATCAAGGATAATGAAAAAGAGGCTGAGGAAGGGGAGGATGACTCTTAAGCAACTTGGTTTAGAAGTCTTGTCCCATTATTTATCTAAGCACTTGTCTAAGATCAAAATTTCACCAGATTCTCTCCCCTAGTATCTTCAACACACACTCACTGTTCTCCCTGTGTCCTACCACATTCATAATTGCCCTGTGCCTGGTACCATTTCATTTCGCTTGATGCTACTAGTAATTTTGGCTGTTTTGTTTTGTTTCGTTTTGTTTTCCATAATTTTATTGAGAAACAAATAGCAATGAGACAGTCCAAACCAAATTGGTAGGACAGTTTCAATAATTAACACATTGCATACATTCTTCTTAGTGGTTAACTGCTGTACAAGATGCAGACATGATATCCTCTTTACAAACACTATTAGAACAAATCCCTCTATTCATTAAGAGAATGTAACTATATAGCTATCCTAACCATTTTGGTATATAACATTCATCTGTATCCCCTTTTTTTGTTAAGTTCCGTTATTTGAATATTATAGGTGTGTTGACTCAGCAAAATATTCTAAGAGTCCAGTAGTCCATAATAGTATTGGGTCTTCCGCTTCACTGGCAATGTCAGAAATTGTTGACCTGAGTCCCCTACAGCTCAACATAACACCATGGCTTTACTTCTTATACTTCGCTTTTATACTTTTCTGCTGGATGGTTAAGACCAAGATAAAGCAGGACCTATGCAATAAGAGTTGTAGCTTTGGGGTCTGATAAGGTCAGTGCAATCACCTCAGGATTTATCCTGAGATCCTGTACCTCAGATTGTAGATTCTTTGTCAGTGTCAGCCATGTGGATGAGTCACGGCCATTGCTTGGCCAATGTGCTCTCTGTGAAAGGCTGAGAGAATGTTTTCTCTCCATGTGACTCTCCTTAGGCACACTCTATAGCATCAATCACTTTCCTCTTTGGCCCCATGATCTCCTTGATCATAAAATTTGGAACACTACCGAGTTACATGACGTTACAGTACAAGTTATCATATGTTCTGAGTCTTAACTGACCTTGGAAGGCTAGGGCCAAAATGTTGGCTTTCCTTGCGGCCCTCCTTTTTCTCTTAACTTTGGTCTGCAAACTTAGGTTGTAAACCATCCAGAAGACAAGCTTATTGTTATTACCATACAACCTAGGCTATTAAGCTTAACCTCACTATTGTCTGAATATCAAACATCTTAGGCATAACATGGAACAGGTATTTTTCATCAAGTATTGATATGTTGAACTTTAAGTCCCTACAAAATATGATGAAAAAACATTTAAAAATTAGAATATATTTTAAAAAATAGTCATAAAGAATTATATACTTATGTTTACACATAAGTCCAAAAATCTAACCATATACAACCTTGAAGCAGGACAGTCCCACAACATTCCTTTTCCTGTCTCTTGCCTTCATTCACCACCCCCTTCTTTTTGAACAATCATCTGCCCGAGAGACAGTACAGCCATGCTACTAGTAATTTTGGTAAGTCTTCTCCTATAATTTTTGCTTTTCAATTGTGATACCTCTTCATAACTTAACAAAAACGGATGATTTTTATGAAATATCTCCAAGATAATCTCTCATTGTGCTGGAAATATAGTTATTTCCATTTAAACATGATTTCAGTAGTTGCTTCCCTAACTGCAAAGGCAACTTCCTTCAGTGTAGCATCTGAAAGCAGCTTCGTTTGATTTAAGAGTTATGAGTTATGTTTGATTTAAGAGTTACGTGTATCACCCCACATCAAGTACTTTGTACTTTGTGGGTCTCTTAAACACATTGTAGCAATGTATTTCTGAGAATGAGAGCATGTCAAATGCATCCTCTAGAAAAAATGAGTGTAATAGTCTTTGTTTTCTAAAGAGACATGTGGGTTATTTTTAGTGAACACCTGATGTTTGGGATCTTTTTTCTCAAAATAACAAGTACTTATTAAACCAGGAAAAAATAAATTCCATGACTTTCTTTGCTGAACTTCAGATCTATTAGTTTTTCATTTACTTTTCCATGAAAGGAAAAAGCAAATGCAAATTCCAGTTTGAAATTTCTAGAATTGAACACAGTTTTGTCAGCAACATTTTTTAACCAACTATAACGATTTGATTGCAGCATGTCATGTGATTAGACCTAGACAGATATGTGATTCACTAACAAAAGTTCCTCAAGTGGTATCTGTTCATAAAGTCTCTGGTCAAAATCTACCTAGCCCAACTGGCACACTTTCTCTTTGCTTGGCCGAATACCCAACACCCATAAGTTAGACAAAGGAGCAGAGAGGTTTATTCTGGCTTATGTTTAGTAGAGGATTCAGTCACTAGGATTCAGTCACTCCACAGTCAGTTGGGTCCAAGGCAGAACAGCAAAGAAAAACAGCAAGGCAGAGGAAAACAGTTCCTGACCTGAGGGCAAGCAGCAGAGAACAATGGGGGGGGGGTGTCAGGCCCCTCCAGGCCTTGCCCCCGAGAGCAGCCAGCCTTCAGGTAAAAACCCAAGGGTGAACTAATACTGAGTCACAGACCCTTGATCCAGTCTCCTCCCCAAACCCCCACCCAGCAGTGCATGAGACTTTTTGGGGGGGGGGGGGACAAGATATAAACCATAACACCAATTTAGAGCATTTCAGATATAATTTGAAAGTATAATATGATGGCGTACAAATACAGAACAAGTAAAATTCTAATCATTCTATCTCAGACTGAAGAAAACCAGCATGCAGCAACTGGGTCCACTTCACCAACTTCTTGAACCAGGAAAAAGCAAGTCAACTCCATTTCAGTCATGCATTCTTGTTTGCAAGACCTGCATGCCAAGAGCAAACACGAAGGAGGTCTACAAAGATGGCTTCACTGCAAGCTATGAGATTTACTGTTAGCATCTTGAAGTCTGAAAAGACCCAAGGATTCTACAATTCTTTTACTTCTCACTCTTTCAGTTCTGTCATCCCATGTCTTCCTTTTCTGTCTTTATTTCTAATGCTCTTCTCCCCTGTCCCACCTTCACCAGTAATTCCTGTTGCTTTGCAGCAGCAAACAAAAACACAGAAAAGTCACCCAGGAATTGAAGGGAGATTTATTTAATGTACATGGACACTGAAAGGAATTGAGCCCCAGAATAACAGGCCCTGAAAAGTGGTGGGCCAGCATTCTTACAGGGTGTGTAATCCAGAATTTCAGAAGCAGAGTATTTGGCTGTCTTTGATTGGTTCCTACAATATGCATCACAGTGAAAAGAAATTTCGACCAGACAGTAGTAACAGGAAGTGTAAACAGAACTGAAGTAAACTAAAGGTTACCTGAGCAAATAAAAGAAATTAAAGGATACTGGCTCTGGGGCACATTTTCTGCTACAGTTTATTACTGTCAGGCCTTCATTTCAGATTCACTGGCACCAAAATTGAAGTCTGCAAAATGAGGGAAAAGAAGAAGAAAACATTCTTCCTGGCGCATCCATTCAAGTAGGCTGCATCTCAGACATACACATTTCTCTTCACCCTGCTTCCTGCATGTAGCACAGGCCGCACACTTCCTGCCACCCTCCACATCCAAGCACAGAAGCAAATTTCCAAACCCCACCATTTTTCAAAGTCTAACTCAGTCTTCCAAAATGCTAGACTATTCCAGATCTCTCGTTATTACACACACACACACACACACACACACACACGTCCCTAAAGAGTCTCCTGTGTTCAAACGCAGGGCTCCTGGAAGGTGATGGGGATCTGGGAACCCCTAAGGGACTTGCTGTTAGGAGTTGATGTCAGGTCAGCAGAAGCAACTCACTGGAGGCATGGCCTAGAAGTGTTTCTCCTTCTCTCAACTAGTCCCTTTTCTGTCTGTCTCTGTCTCTCTCCTCCTTGGCCAGCATGATGTGATCAGCACCTCTTCTGCTATGCCCCTCTGCCATGCTACCCTGCCTTGGACTTCAGCCTCTACCAACTGAAATAATAAACTTCACCTCCTTTCAGTTGCAGGTGTCAGGCATTTTGCCTCAGCGAGGCACCTGTCTTCTCCAGTATTCTCATAAGATGCAAGATCCACTTCATTACTCTTTTTGCTTCCTGACTTCCTCAACCTTGTGATTCCACTACAAGGCCCACACTACAAGGCCCACTACTTTAGGCCCACAAGCAACAGCCCAAGTGACCACAACTGATGCCTCCAAAACTGACTGCATCTTGTGACCAAGAGAAAAGACAAATTTTCAAATAACCTTGCACTCTCAAATTAACACCAGAAATTGACTCCTCTTTGGACTTCTTATTCCGTTAGAAAGAGTAAAATTTGTATTGCTTATGCAAAAAACACTAACATTAACAGGTTGTAGTTTATTTAGCAGCAGTGTGTTCTTCACTCAGTCATTTCTCGGAGCTGTAAGTTTGTCAGCCATAACACTGGAACTAGTTCAGCACCCCCACTCTAGAGACACAAGAAGTAGATGGGGTCACGTCTACCACGTGTCTGTGCAGAAAGAGCACTTAATAAAGGAGTCATTTTACGTTGTCAATTACCATCTTCCAGCCTCTGTGCATGTATTTTAAGGGCTCAGCCAGATTCTAGGTTCTTAAAAGCAGATTACATCTTCTAAGTATTTAACACACATCTTTACACAATGTCTGACTGAAGCACACAATGCCTTCAAAGCAGTAAGGCTACTTATCTAACCTCACAGTTTATTAAGGAACAAAACGTCCAGGCACGCTCTCTGAGCATATTGCGATCACGGCGCTTACGCCTTGCAAGCTGTGGGGAACACCACGGCGGCCCTGCGGCCCTCAAGCTCTGACCCTGATTAATGGCCCAATTAAGGCGAAGGGTACCTAGCGTCGCGGGGACGAGGGACGCCACAAAATAATTCACATAAATGTGGCCCAGAGGTAAGAAGGTTGGCACTCCCAGGCTGCTCCACGGGGTTTGTGGGATGAGTTCCGCGGGCTTATCTAGGCACTACCTACCTACCACACACCGCCTCTCTTCACAACAGGGTCCGAGTCCTTCACCGCCTGCACGCACGCTCGCACGCGCTCCAGCCCGCGCCTATAAAGCTGTCATGACGTCACCGCGCCGCACGCAAAGACGTTGCGTGGCCCCGCCCAGGCCTGCGTGGCGGCCTCCGGCGCAGGCGCAGTAAGCGGCGCCTGCCGGAAAGCCCGGGAGGTGGGCGCCGGGCGCGAGTCCGGCCGGGGCAGAGAAACTGAGCAGGGTGCCGGGCCGCGCCGCAGGTGAGCAGGGCCGCTGAGCGGGACGGCGCCGAGGGGAAAGTTCGGGCGGTATCCGGTATCGGGCGGACTCGGGCGGCCTGAGGAAAGTCGACTCCGGGTC